>NC_092859.1:18923080-18948113 GCF_032062135.1 Pyxicephalus adspersus
TATTATTATTAATACACCGTATTTATATAGCACCATCATATTACACAGCGCTGTACAAAGTCCATAGTCATGTCACTAATTGTCGTTAAAAGGAGCTTACAATCTAATGTCCGCACCATAGTCATGTCACTAATACAGTCTAAGGTCAATTTTGGGAGGAAGCCCATTAACCTAACTGCATGTTTTTTTGGAATGTGGGAGGAATCCAGAATACCCAGGGGAAACCCACACAAACACAGGGAGAACCTGCAAACTCCATGTATATGGCTGAGATTCGAACCTGGGACCTAGCGCTGCAATAACCAGAGTGCCACCATCCTGTATATAAAAGGGTTATCCACTCTCTCACATAAATTCAAAAATGTGATGATAGGTCAGCTTTAAGAACCGGCAGGTAACTGAACATTTGGCATTCAGGAGCTGTGCAGGATTCACTTGTCTTCTACAAACTGCTCAGATTCACCTTAAAGTAGACCTCCAGCTAAAATGAAAGCCAAATCATCACCTGTTACAAAACAGACCCGTATGTCACTGCAGACAGGCAGAAAAATATTTTATTGTAATACTAACATATTTTTAAACACAACTTTTTTAGATATGCAAAATTTTGGGAAATGGAAGCCTTTATAAATAATTCTTCTTATGATTCAGTCCGGTTACCCGTCTTTCTCCTGGCGAGGAGGAAGAACTGGGTGCTTCTTCTTTCCACTTCTGCCTACATCCCCTGATCTGGGTAATGCAGCCTGCGGTAATTGGGCAGCGCTAGGTCCCAGGTTCGATCCCCAGCCAGGACATTATCTGCATGGAGTTTGCAGGTTCTCCCCGTGTCTGCGTGGGTTTCCTCCGGGTACTCCGGTTTCCTCCCACATCCCAAAAACATGCAGTTAGGTTAACTGGCTTCTCCCTAACAATTGACCTTAGACTATAATAATCACATATGACTATGGTAGGGACATTAGATTGTGAGCTCCTTTGAGGGACAGTTAGTGACACGACTATGGACTATGTACAGCACTGTGTAATATGATGGCGCTATATAAATACTGTATAATAATAATAAAATAATAACTGGGATAAAAGTCACCCCAATAAAAAAGAAGGTAATTTTTTTCTTACATAAAAGAGTTGTCTGACCTTTTATGTAAAGTTTAGGTTCACTTTATAACATTTTACTTCAATGTAGCCTTAGTAGTTTTAGGTGTGTTTTTTGCTTTTCTATTATTGTTTTTTAATTAAAGGATATTTTTCTCTATTTCTTATCCTGCAATGGGAAGGTTTGGGTGTATAGGAGAGGTGCCGCTGAATGAATGAAGGCAGAAATATCCACGAAATGAGAGGGAGAAATTATTTGGGGGCCATTCAGGGTTCAATGACTCTTACTATCTCAAACAGGACTTAGCTTGTGCCTGACTCTGTCCTGAACTCTGTGTGCACAGGCCCTCTCTCTAAGCCCATGTATACATTGTATGTACATGCTTTTGTACACATATATGGGATGAGTAAGAAGAATTCAGGCTGTAGTTTAGGCCAGGGAAAGCTGGAGGAGGAAGGCCAGATCTGGCACAGTAACAATGAGCACAGATGAGCCATTCCCCCACCCCAATAATAAGCTTTATTAGTCCCTTACCTTTTCCAGCCAGCAGCCTTTGTGTGCAAAAGGGAAAGGGCGTGGCCTAAAACGTGCGCTGTCATTGGCTGCAGGTTTATAAAACGTCACCTGACTGACTCCTCTCCCGGGAGCTGTAGTCCTGCGAAGAAAGCCTAATCTGAAATTCTTGATTCTCATAGGTTGGAATGTGCCCTGGGTACGCCTATAAGACTTCAACTCCCGGCGTGCAGTGCTTCAGCTGTAGAAAAGCGCATGCGGAAAGCTTTGACTTATGGGTGATGTAGTTCTTTGTTAGCTATTCAGCGATGGGTAAGGGAGAGGATGGACTACAGGTCCCAGAATCCTCTTCTGTTGGATCTGTCATGTATAGACAGTAGTGACAGGGATGGCTTGCTTGGCACATAAAGAATATTATGGGTTCTGGAATAATGTGGTCTGCAGCTCCCAAAATCCACTGTGCAGCCTGACAATTTCTGCAGCTGCTGTAGCCAGACCACTGAGGAATGGAAAACAATGAAGGCATATTTGTGATGTGGACTCCAAACAAAAATAAAATGTAAATACCAAAAATGACCCGCCATCTGTTTACATCTTGCACTGTCAATCTCAGACTGGTAGAGGGGAAGCAGCACAATATACTAATTAGTTATCCTGCAGTGCAAGGAGCATGCTAATGAGAGAGGAAGATTTCAAGTTTAAAGTCTAGAGAGCAATGGTGGTAAACCCAATAAATAAGTTATCCAAATGTGTGTGAAAATGTGTAGATTACATTCAAATGGTCCAGGTTTTTTATAGGGAGTGGCCATTGTACAATGAGATATATGCTAAAGTATAAACCGAGATGTTTTTCTTTTGATCTGAAATTACCATTAAAAAATAACATGTTTATACTCTGACCACTAGATGGTGCTGTGTCCAATGTACCTTGGTTTTGGATTGGTTTATATTCAAGTATATAGAGTACTCTCTGTGCTGGCCCAGCACCTCTACCCCTACACTGACCTCCCAACATTGGGCCTGATTTATTAAATCTCTTCGAGGCTGGAGAGCATACACTTTTAGTCGTGAATCTGTGTGATCCAGCAAACCTGGAATGGATTTCTTCAAAGTCATTTGCTATTTGCTAGCGAATGTTTTGAATTCTTGACCAAATTCATTCCAGGTTTGCTGGATCACCCAGTTTCACAGATGAAAGTGTATCCTCTCCAGCCTTGGAGAGCTTTATTAAAACAAGCCTATTGTGTATATGCCTATTACATACCAGTGGATGGGCTCCTGAAGATGGAACTTCCCTAGACAGAAGGTGTGCATGGCATACAAATATGTTTTACTGGTTATACTACGGTACATATTTCTGCCACCTGACATTTTTGTTATTGTAAATTGTAAAAAAACAATAATCAAATTATGTAGCTATACACTGGATACTTCAGACCTAGATGAGTGGTGGACTTAGAGAACAGAGGGTCTCTTTGCCCCGTCGCCCTCTGAACTGACTTGGGGTCCCCAGAGGGGCCACATCATGCACATCCCTGTATCCTATATCTAGATCTTTCCTTCACAGCCCTACAGTCCCTGGCCACTCCCTTTTATTCACTGAATGTAGTTCTTTCAATCATGGAGGTTCATTAATAAATGTGGACGTTACCTCTGGCAGTCTCTAGAGGAATGCCAATTCTTCCGGGCTAACACTCGCCCATCAAGGAATTTTGATATTTATTTAACAATCATCAGAGCAATCACCGAACAGAAAACTGGAAAATAAAATTGTCTAATAAAAAAGTTTACCGGTTCTTCTGCAACTGCTATGTTGACTCTACCCATAATGCATCTGTTCAGTGTGACGGGACAGCATGAAGCCAACCAGGTACCCTCAAATCTGGACCAAAAAAAGTTACACCTGCCAGGACTGCAAATGTTTCACCTCCACCAGTGAATCCATGTTGTGGACAGACCATTTTTCTGTGGTAAATGTACATAACAGAACCCACACTGGGATAAAGCCATGTGCTCCTAATGACTGTATGTAAAGCTTTACTTGCTGATTACATTTGGTTCAGCACCAGGGCTCACACTCAGGGCAAATCCCTCACCAACACAACACACAACACAACATTGGTCAAGCACATTCTTGTACACACTGGAGAGAAGATCTACTGCTCCTGGGAATGTGCGAGGGGCACACTGTGGCAAATCCTTCTCTCACAATTCATCATTGGTCAAGCACATCCTTATACACACTGGAGAGAAGATGTACTGCTGTTGGGTATGTGGGAAGAGCTTCCTTTGGACTTCAATCCTGGTTAGCCACCAATGGTTCGAAACCATTTAATTATGAAGTTAGTGTTGGAAGAGCTTCCAGAGAGTTCTAAAGCACCAGAGGGCTCACAGTGGGGGCTTGGAACTTGAGTCGCGCGACTTGGACTCGAGTCTGACTTAAGTTGCCTAATAAACAAGCTGCAACTCAACTTGGGGGTCAGGAGGAAGGCAATGAGTCTTCTGTAACACTGCCTTCCTCCCCTCCTTCCTTCTATCCAAGTCCAAGGCTTTCTCTTCTGACAGCTGAAGGGGGCGGGGTGGAAGACAGTGAGTCTTCTGTAACACTGCCTTCCTCCCCTCCTTCCTTCCATTCTAAGTCCAAGGCTTTCTCCTCTGACAGCTGAAAGGGTGTGGAGAGGAAGACGGTGTTACAGAAGCCTCACTGCCTCCCTCCCAGTCCCCTTCGCTGTCAGTGGAGAAAGCCGAACTTAGTGGATTTAGAATGCAAGAAATGTGGGGAGGAAGGCAGTGTTACAGAAGCTTCATTGCCTTCCTCCCCACCTTCCTTGCATTCTAAGTCCAGGGCTTTTTCCTATGACAGCTGAAGAGGGCGGGGAGGAAGGTGGTGTTATAGAGGCCTCACTAAGTACGACTTGCAAATGACCTGATAAATGATGTGACTTGACTTGGGAATTCTTGGTGACTTGAGACTTGACTTGGGACTTGATGTCAATGACTTGGGACTCAACTTGGACATAAAGGGTGAGGACTTAGTCTAACCTCTGCCTATCTCCTGTAGCCATTGCCCTAAAATCCTTCAGCGCTGGCCATCCACCACACTGGTGAGTGGCTCTATACCTGCCAAAACTGTGGCATAACCCTCTCTTACAGCTCACAATTGGTCATGCACATTCTTGTACACTCTTGAGAGAAGGTGTACCGCTGCTGGGTATGTGGGAGAAGCTTCTTTTCGACTTCAATCCTGGTTAGCCACCAATGGATCCACACAGGAGCGAAACCATTTTATTATGAAGTTAATACAGGAAGAGCTTCCAAGGAGTTCTAAAGCACCAGGGGTCTTATAGTGGGAAGAGGATCCACACAGGAGTGAAACCATTTCATTGTGCTAAGTGTGGGAACTGCTTCACCCAGATATCTTCCCTGGTGAAACTGGGACTGTACACATAGTACATAGCAAAGTGTGAAATGTGCACAGATGGTAGAACAATCTTCATACTGGCTGGCAACATCTAAAATGTAAATAAGAGGAATCCAAGGCAAAACCTGAAGAAATATGTAGGTGGCCATTGCTACTACTGTAGCCTCCGGTAGCCTTATTGTAGAGAACAGAATTTCATTTCAGTGGTGCTGTTAGGTATGTGGGCAGGGTACAGGAATGATAAATAAAGACCTAGGGATGGGAAGGAGTGTGTGCAGAAATGTTTCTCATATTCAAAGCAAGTAATACCCAATAAATTGCCACAGCCTAGGTAAGCGATACGTCATCCTCTTCAGATAATGACTTGCAAGCATAAAGGTGGCTATGATAATCTTTGAGTAATTACGGTACTAATAAAGCCCAGAATGTACATAGCCTGCCCATATCTGCAATAAAAACCTACCTAATTGATCACTTTTAAAAGTGGAGCTTTAGGACCTCTAAATTCCTAATTTAAATCCTGCGGACCAATAATATGAATTTTTATAAAAAGATAAATACATTTGTAAAATAACGATCTTCCTAATGGTGCTGACAAGGACTCTGATTCATTGATCAGCTCGTGGTTATGTGAAGTATTACTATTGTTACTATTATCATTAGTTGCATTATCTTTGGTATTACTAAAGAAATGCAAAATATTTGTTTGCTTTTTCTCACTCATTACGGGTTTATTTTATTCCAATCTAAGACCAAACAAGAAATGATAGTATCAAAGTCAAACTATTTGATGCCAATAAATATAACAGTTATAGAAAATACACAGCTAAGGTCATACTTACCTAAAAGAGCATCTGATAAATAAACAAACAAAATAAAACAATTGGATATTGGTGGAGTGGGGTGACTGTTGTAATGGTGGAAATAATATTGAAGTGTACGGCTCGGCAGCGGTTGCTTCACACAACTTAATACTACACCGACGTCACCCTGCGCGTTTTTCCGTCTCTAGTACAGTGCGCGAATTTAGTGCAATATAAAGGTGAAAATTGTCATTCAGAATATAGGAATTTATTAGAATATTATTTTTTTATTATTATTATTAAAAGATAAAAATTGTAAACACTGTCCAAATTTTTCCGTGGACCACCAACGGACCACTATAGTGCCATAAGGGCCACCAGATGGTAGCACGGTACACAGGTAAGCATTGATAGGTTTCTAATCCATTTTTGCCAGTGTAAATTAAAAAAAACATGATACTGATAATACAGTATTTATGTCATAAAATTTAAAACAGGCAAAATTTATAGTCAATCATCATGCCTACTGCACCTGCAGCCGCCCCATACAAGTATCCTGGTACTGCAGCTGCTACAGGCGCAGCTACAAACCATCCTCTTATTGCTGCAAGAAATCCTCCTGCTGCTGCGGCTGGAGCTGCAGCTGGAAGCAGAAATGGGATTGCAGCTGTTGCAGCAGCTCCCACTCCCACATGTATGGCAGCTTTGAGTCCAGCAATCTTTAGATCTTTTTTGTGAGTTTCGCAGTATTTCTCTCCTTCATCGAGTAGAAGTTTCAGTAATGTCACCGTTAGTTCTAGGCGATGCTCATCTCTGCTTAGTAGAGACTGCTCATTAAATTTTTTTATAATTTCTTGAATCTTTTCAGAAACCACAGTTGACATTTTGTCTGGAAGTATCCACCATTTCTATGGAGATAGAAAAGAGAAATAGCCATTAATAATATTGTGAGACTACCAATACCACAGCATTGCTTTATTCTTTAAACATTGGTTAAAGCAAATTTTTTTGCCATTGAACAAGGACAGCAGCAGTGCAAGGAGGATAATGAACTCCTGTCTAGGTTTGTGGGTTTATTTAGGTATTGTACTATACTGTCCTGAGAGTAAGCCTGTTAGTATGTCTGTTTTTTAATGTTGCCAACTGTCCTAACGTTGTTTCCAGCCAATCACAAACCCAAACAATTAGCTTGTCAATCAGCAGCTGTCCACATCCAGTCCTGCCCACTGCTGAAACCCTCCCATTGTGAGCTGCAGTGCCTGGGAGGGAGAAGTTGAGTAACATAAAATAAGATTTGGCTCACTCTGGGGGGGGGGAGTCTTTTCATGCTGCTTGTATATCACTTAGTAAGTAGATTTTGGAAGCTGTTTAGTTATTTAAATGACAGGTGTGGTGTTTGCATTCTTTTTTTCTAGATTTTCTTACTTTCCATGCCATTGCAAAGTAAAACATTGCTTTTTTTTGCATGATTATAGGCAAATTATTAAAAACTTCTCTCTACTAGCTTTCACCTGATTCTTAAGAATGTCTTGAAACTCGGTTTTCATTCTTTCCATTTCCTCCTCAGCCCTCTTTTCGGCATGAATCTTCAGTGCGTTGCACAGCTGTATTGCAATAAAGAGTAAAGATGATTATATGCTAAAAACAGGTAATAAAATCAATTCACATAACATGCTTAGGCTATGTACACACGTGCAATATATGTCGTTGGAAAGGATCTTTCACGATCCTTTCCAACGACTAACGACTGCACGATGCATGAACGAGTGTTGTACATACAGGAGAAGAGGGGGAGAACGATGGAGCGGCACCCCGCTGCGCTCTCTCCCCTTCACTTGCATTAGGATCATTGGTCGTCCATCGTCCGTGAATCCGCCCGGATGGTCGTTCGGGTGATGGATGACGAGCGCTGTACACACACAAGAATCTCGTCTGATACGAGAACAATTGGACGTGTGTACCCAGCCTTAGACACTATAACCCATAGCTTTGTGCAGCTGCTGATAGGTCTAAGTATTCTGCTTACATACTGTATAGAATGAAACCACACATTAAAGCTCCATTTATTTCGATCATTTTACATTGAGAAAGAGCTATATTTCATTTATTAGACCAACACAAATATACATTTTCAAAAGTAATCTCTAGTATACGAAAGTATTGTCTAAGTACATAAAGCATGTGTGTTCTATGCTCTGTACAGTCATTAGGTTTCTGTTGCTGGAAACAATTTTTTTTGTGTTTGGAAACAAGTGTTCTGCACACTATGCTGTTCTGTCCTATGGAGTTTAGGCAGTAGTCCTTGCTCATTTATTAAATGTTCATCTTGGGTGACAATAAACTAGCATACAGTGGCCCTAATTTATTAAAGCTCTCCAAGGCTGGAGAGGATACACTTTCATAAATTAAGCTGGGTGATCCCTGAGTGAACCTGGAATGGATCTGGTCCAGAATTTTAAACATTTGCTACCAAATACCTAATGGCTTTTAGTAAATCCATTCCAGGTTTGCTGAATCACCCAGCTTCTCTGATGAAAATGTATCCTCTCCAGCCTTGGTAGCCCAGGAAATTTAGTCTGGGCAGTAACACTACAGCAAACTTCTCCTGTATAGACTGCTGCTTGCTTGTGCATGGTGACTGGACTTCTATCCACCTGCTCCCTAGTTTCCGCTGGGATGGGCAGTGAGTGGCCTTGCTGGGTCCCTACAACAGCTCTGCTCCCTGCACAGGTTAAGCACAACACAGTGAGGATGATACTGCTACTTTTTATGATTATTTACATGATAATAACTGTGCTTGCAGTTTTTGGTGTACACAACATGGAATTATACCCTTCTCGGTTATAGAATAATGTATTTAAATGAAAACTCTTCAAAAAAGTCACTTTGAGCAAAAAGTCGTATGCAGAGCCAAAACTCTTGTCTCTCGCTTCCTTGTTTAACCTCCCGGGCAGTATGATTATTTTAGTATTTTTAAATGTCAAAGAGGTGCATTTGACATTTAAAAATACTTCTTTTCCCACTGGTCCCACCCTGCAGCGCAAGCAACCCGCACACACACGTCCAATGTCTACCCGGGATCTACATCCCCTGGCCTCGCGTCTACAACATTCACACGCCAGGGATGCGGGGCCAGGGGACACAGATGCCAGGCATTGCCTAGGGGATGCAGATACCGGCCCTGCATCACCAAGGGGACACAGATGCCAGGCCGGCATCACTGCAGGACCCCTTGGGCATGTGGGGACCAAGTAAGCCCTCAATTCCATCCCGAATGTGGCGGTATTTTCCCTTCCACAGTACCAAATGCACAGTTACAATTTTCTCCAGCTAGAGATGCAATAGCTGAGTAAAGTGCTGTAGGTAGTGTAGTAGACAGAAACATATGATGCCAATTTATAGGGGGTATTTGGCATTATCTACCTCTATTTTCCCTGAAAAAGGGATGGAGTGCCTGACCCACCCATTCCCTCCAGGATACTCCGGGCCTGGATCCCAATTAAAATGCTGCAATTCTACAGTAATACAATTTGTAACAGCCTTATCCAGACCCTTTAATCCATTTTCCAAGGAAAATAGAGGTAGATACCCCCTGAATTTGGCATCAGGTGTTCCTGTCTACAACATTAGTCACCTTGAAACAGACCTGTTTAGTAATGCTGGAGATGTTTTACCACTCATGCAAGTGGACTTTTTTTCACAGCCACCTTGGCTACCTCCGTTCATTCTCCATGGTGCATAAAATTGGTCACAGTTTCAGCCATGATAATAATCATTTTTCACTTTTCTCTTATCTGTGTTTTCATGTTGCTGTTTGTCCTGTTTTGGAATTTGGATACTGCATCACTGCTAAACATTAAGCATTATTATAAGTGTAAAATTCTAACCTCTGAAGGACTTGAGAAATAGCATTCATTTTGTACAAACTCCACGCACATCTGAAAAAAAATACAAAGGTACAAATTAATATGTTTTCCTAAAATACTAAATTATTAATTTCATTCAGGTAAAATGACCCTGTCTTAAGTCACACCATAATTAGCTTATCTGGACAGTAAGACAGTGACATGAGGACATTACTCTTCATAGTGCCAAGATCACTATTGGGGCATGGACCTTACTTTTAGTAAAACCTGCCCTCAGTCTCTTTCATTTGGACTTTCTACAGATCAGGGTCCTCTTAAAATACAACTAAACCCAGTCAAAACTTTCCTGTCCCATTGTGGGGACCTCCAACTTCTCCTGTCATTCCTTCTGACCACTGATCCACCGCTGCAATTGCTCTCTGGCTGATCCCTACCCACCCGCTGTTGATGACAAAATCTTCTTTTTCTCAATGAAGAAAGATTTCTGAATTTCTTCATTCAGAAAAAGAAACCTTGTGGAAGATGGTCAATAAAATGTGTCAAGCGGGAACTGATGTGCACCCTCAAAAGAAGGACCCAACCAGGACCGGCCTAGATGATCACAGAACCACTGTTTGGGGCAAGTAAAGATGGGGTTTAATTTTTGTCTTGTTTTTTTTTTTTCTACTTATGCCTGTGGACCTCCCTTAAAGCACACAATACCCATCAACACAGGCCCAATCTATAGTTCCTTTAATCCAAGTTGAAGAATTTGCTTAACGTAATTCTAAGGGAAACCAAAGATATTTGTGTTTCCCAATCATTGGGCCTGATTTATTAAAGCTCTCCAAGGCTAGAGAAGATACACTTTCATCAGTGAAGCTAGGTGATCCAGCAAACCTGGAATGGATTGCTTCAAAGTAATTTGCTATTTGCTCAACCAGATCGATTCTATGTTTGCTGGATCACCCAACTTCACAGATAAAAGTGTATCCTCTCTAGCCTTGGAGAGCTTTAGTAAATCAGGCCCATTGGGTATAAATATTCTGTCATAATTTAGGTCGGGGGCAACTGTAAGTGGATGACCCATTTATTATTATTACACAGTATTTATATAGCGCCAACATATTACACAGCGCATTGCAAAGTCCATAGTCCTGTCACTACCATAGTCATGCCTTAATACCGTCAAGGTCAATTTGGGGAGGAAGTCAAATAACCTAACTGCATGTTTTTGGAATGTGGGAGGAAATTGGAGTAACCGACACAAACACAGGGAGAACCTGCAAACTCCATGCAGATAGTGTCCTGGCCGAGATTCAAACCTGGGACCAAGCTGTGCTGCCCTCTTTTTTTGTTTTTTGTTTAATGCAACCTTTGGCATTGATGAGCAACCAACTATGGACCCGACAGGCAAGGTGATACCAGCTTGGCATTGAACTGCAGAAGATGATCCCATTTCCTAATATAACTGGCACACTGACAGCTCCAACTTATTTTCAGAGTAGAAATCACCAGTTACACCAACCTTTAACTTTGCAGCCATCTTCCCACATGTCAGAAAAGAGCTGCTGTTCTGGGTTCTCTCTATCACTTCAAACAAGTACATTTTTAACTTATTTTGGAAATCTTCAAGCATGTCTGGGTAAAGCAAAAATATTACATTATAATACAAGTCATGGCAAAAACATAGAAAAGAAAAATACAAAGAGGAGGCATTTCCCTACAAAAACATGACATATCTGACAGTAGTGAAGCTGTATGGTAAGACATTTAGGGCTCCCAGTTTTGGTCAGGGTATCTTAACCTTCTTTATTTGTTTTACTAGATACCTGTGACTTTGGTGTTGATCTTTTGCAATATCTAACAAAACATACAGGGAGAAAAAAAGGAAAACCTAGAAAAGAATCAGGTGTGCTGCATACACTGTGCTTACAAAATATGCTATAGGAGAAGAGAGGTGTGTAGGCAAAGGAAATTATCTTATTAGCTTCCTGATGCTCTCTTATTGCACCTGATTTATTAAAGCTATAGAATAGAATTTCATTGGAAGAATTGGGGTGATCAAGCAAACCTGGGTTGGATCTGGTCAAGGACTGAAAACATTTGCTGAATAATAGCAAAGGATTTAAAGTAAATCCATTCCAGGCTTGCTGGATCACCCATGTTCTCCCATGATAATTTATCTTCTCCACTTTTGGAGAGCTTTAATAAATCAGGCTCCTTGTCTAGTAAGCTAGGCTGGGAATGGAAAGATGATATCACTGCTTTCTTTCAAACAGCTTATACCTATTACAGACAGCTGACTGTGAATATCTCCGGGCTGGATAAAATAAAATCCAAATCCTTTGACAGGTAATCAGCTCCTCTATATGTAACATACCTGTCTGTTTAGCTGTGTGACTGCATTGATTGTAAATCAGCTGATAAAAAGATACACCTACATTTGATTTCCAAAAGAGCAGAAGAAGAAATAAATTGGCATCCAGCTTACCTCTCAGCCTTGCCTTTTCACCTTCAGCTATGATTTTGCCAGGATTTGGCATTAGGAAGCATCGGATTGATTTTTCTTCTACCAAATTTAAAACACCTTCCATGTCATGTTTTCCCAGTTTCTGCAATTTATAGAAACAAACTTAGTTTCTGCTTTGATTATTATTTTTATTGCACTAAAACTAAAATGTCATATGTATTATTAATATTATTATTTTTATTATTAATAATAAACAGGATTTATATAGCGCCAACATAATACGCAGCGCTGTACATAAAATAGGGGTTGCAAATGACAGACGAATACAGATAGTGACACAGGAATCTAGGAGGTGGGGGAATTAAATATGTATAACTAAAACATTAGGCAATGTCCTTATATAAAGCTAAATAAGCCAAATGTTTGTAAATCAAAAATGTCTTACTGCTGCTCCAGCTCTTTGCAAAACATTGGTAAGGTAAAGGATTTTTTACTCCATCTATATCTGATTTCCCATGACGTTATGGTTTTTCTGACCCCTAAACCTGAACAGGGCAATAAGGAAATCTCACTAATTACCCCCCCCCCACTCTGCTAGAGTAACGTATGTCTGGGTAAACCCTTCACTACCCTTGTTCTTTCACTGTTTCAGGTTTATTTGAAATAGAAAAGATACACATATGTATTGTTCCAATGGCTCCAATGGCTGTTTGCAAATGTTGGAGAGTATTTCCATTGGCTGTTGGTTATTGGGGAGCATTTCCAGCTACATTTCAGCTTTGCTGGTCAGTGGGTTTATGGTGGTAGTCAAGTAAATGTATGCCATCTCTCTTCCACCTCTCTCTTAGAAAACACACTGTGATATGCAATATATATTCAATGCACATGTGTAACTGGGACTTGCGGCTACGCTAATGATTTTATGACTTCTAAAGAAAGGATAAGTTAACTAAAGAGAGGGTTTATATTACTGACAGAATTATTCCTGCTGGCGAGGGTCTTCTCCTCTCCTAGGACAGTAAAGTTCTTCAATGATTACATTTATAATGAATATGATATTACAAACCTGTATTTGTTCTGTAATATAGGTTTTAGCAGAATCTTCTTCACAGTCCTCTTCATCAGGTCTATCCCGAACCAAGACATCAAAATACTGCAAAATAAGGAAATTAGAAATCAGAAGACAACTGCAAAACAGAGAAGTGAGAGGTGGGGAGAAGAAGGTATACAGGATAGCTTCCTGTGAGGAAGGGGTGTACAAGATAGCTGATAGTGTGAAAAAGGTGTACAAGAGAGCTGCCTGTGAGGAGGAGCTGTACAAGAGAAATACATATAAGAAGGAGGTGTGCAAGAAAGTCACCTGTGAGAAAGTGGGGTAGATGGGAGCTGAGAGGGAAAAGGAGGTATACAACAGAGAAGTACGAGGAAGAGATGTGTAAGAGAGCCCAAAGTGAGAAAGAGTTGTGCAAAAGAGTTAAGTGTGAGGAAGAGGTGTAGAAGAGAGCTTAGCCAAAGGATGAGATGAACAAGAGAGCTGTGTCTGAGGATGAGGTGTACAAGAGAGTCGAGTGTGAGAAAAAGACGTAGAAGAGAGGATGAGGTGTACAAGAGAGCCGTGTGTGAGAATGAGGTGTACAAGAGAGCTGTCTGTAAGGATGAGGCGTACAAGAGAGCCGAGTGTGAGGATGAGGTGTACAAAGGTGTTCAAGAAAGCTGAGTGTGAGGAAGAGGTATAAAATGGAGCTTAGTGTAAGGATGAGGTGTGCAAGAGAGCCCAGTGTGAGGAAAAGGTGTATAAGAGAGCTGAGTGTGAGGAAGAGGTATACAACAAAGCCAAGCATGAGGAAGAGGTGTAGAAGAGAGATAAGTCTAAAGCTGCGTACACACTTCCAATTATTATCAATCTATACAAACTACGAACGACTGATGGGCCGAAAATCGTTCACAAAAATGTTGACCAACGACGCAGACGAACGAGAATTGTCGTTGGAAATGAACGACCGTCACGGCCTATCTGATTGACCAACGATCTTTCACTATCTAAGGTGTGTACGATCGTTCAGTAATCGTGCATGTTTCTGTAATACACTTTCTCCTTTACATGTCACTTCCTGCATCCTTCAAACGATTGTATCTAGTGTGTGTACATTATACTGGTAGGTGGATTTTATTTGAACGATCATATCGTTACAGCTTGTACAAAATTGTGCACAATACGATCATTCAAATATAATCATGCATAATCGTTGATCGGTCGTAATCGTTTGTTTTTTAACAATATATATTAGAAGTGTGTACCTATCTTTAATGATGAGGTGTAAAAGAGAGCTTAGTGCCTTAGAAGAGGTATATAAGATATCCAAGTGTGAGGAAGAGGTATACATAAGAACTGTTGTAAGGAAGAGAAATACAAGAGAGCCGTGTAAGAGGAAGAGATATACAAGAAAGCTTAGTGTAAGGAGGTATACAAGAGAGCCGAGTGTGAAGAAGAGGTGTAATGCATACCTTTAACGCACCAAATAGATGGAAAGGATCATTTCCTGATTTATCACAGTAAATCTGGAAAACAATATCCAATTTATTTTAACATTTCAACAGATATTGGGACTTTACTTTTGCAACCACAAGTAGATTTTCTTACCTCAAGATAATCTATATCTGTCTCTTTAACATCGGCATGCACATTGTACACCTAAAATGGGAATCGCAATTTAAAATCCAGATCATGTACAATGCAATTTATAAATATTTCTGTTTTGGACAAATCAACTATAATTTTATTCCTGTTCATACTTTTTTTTCTGGCTTTTGCATGGTTACCTGTTCTAAGGGAACATATAAAGTGTGGAATGAAAGACAAAGTGGGAACCAAGGACATACAATATCTTTAATACCATGCACAAAACACCACTTTGCAGCAAGTATTTTTGCACTACTAAACAAACTGTAATTAGTTAGGAAAATAAAAGTCTTTGGGTGGCCAAGATTAACACTGCTACATATGTTTTCTATCTACAGCGCTAATTGTTACTTACAATGTTAGAGCTGATCATCATTGTTAACACAAACAGCTTTATGCTGGCTATATCATGGCATTTTGTACTCTTGGAGCCTTCAGTATCCAGAAGAAATACAGCCAGCTGTAAGGAGAAAGATTGGGAAGTTGGTAAATTATCAGCAAGGCATTTTAAACTTGTGATTTTTTAACTCTACCAAACAAAACAATTTCTGAAGGTTGGCTTTTTCTCTTGGTAGTATTATTATGGAATGTGGCAACTTGGATACTTTATATGAGTGGGGAAATCTCTTTAGGCATTAGCATACTCTTGTTAATCTCCATGAAGAGCATTTCCATTCTGTATATTCAACCATAATGGCAAACATTTGTAACCGTTCTAAAAAATGTAGGGGTTTTTTTTAATACTTTATATATTTTATAACTGAAGGTGAATGTAAACCTCCTAAAATATTCCTATTATCCCCCTGAATTTGCTGTTAATGGGCCAAGAATGTTGGAAAAGCTGAATGTATTCTACATGCTGTAAAAAAAGGATTTCATAGTTCACTTCTTTCATTTCTGGCAACCTGATCATTACCTCCCCATGCATGGTTAGCTGCCCTACTCAATCCAATCCTTAATCTCTGCATTCTGCAAAGTGTTGTTGCGGAAGTTGCACTCATGCCCTGAAAGATGTTGTAATGGAGTACCTAGGGCAACACTATTTATACAGATAGCCTGTAACACCGAAGAAGGAATCAGAGGTTGCTATATAACTGTAAAATCCAAATCATTTAACCCCATTGAAAAGGGGTTCCCATTGGCTCCCCCATTTTATTAAAGGTCAGGAAAGACTGTTGTTGGGGAAGCATGTACAATCAGAGCAAGGCACTTACTTTGTGTCCGTTGTTCTCCAGAATAAAGGGTTTGCCCCATATCCAGATACCCTCAGTAACTTTCTCATTGCCGGGCCTCCATGGGAAACCACTCAAGGATTCATTTTCTGCTCCTAAACTGAAGTTTTTTTTCTTCTCCTATAAATGTAAGTATAGATATATAAATGGCAGCTATTTAAACTAGAACTACACAGCAAGTTGAAGCCTTATGTTCGAAGGGTAGAATATCAAGTGTAGCAAATCCATAGGAAAAGCAAGAAGCTTTTCATGTGTTTTCATGCAAAAGTGCAAAAAGACCATTTGTCTTAAAAGGACTATGCTAGCAGCACAGGCTTTTAGTAAATATTTTCAAAAAGCCTGATGTAAAGTATAAATCTAAACAAGATACATATCTGTCCGCCTTACCAGATTACCAAGGGCTCTCATTAGATAGTTCATTAGAAATGATTTTCCGGTTCGCCTTTCTCCAATCACACTGATCACATAGACTTGGCAGTCATCACAGTCCGAGAAACATCTCTGTACTGCAGAATCTTCCAGATGTAATTGACCGGTCTCATTTTTTATTAATTGTAGTGGCTGTCCAGGTGAATTAAAGAACTAAGGTCAGAAAGCACAGCAATGATGTGAAGTCAAACATTAAACCTCATATATGGGAATTTATTTTTTTCTCTCCATTGGCCACATTTATTTTATTTAATTATGCTTTTATATATCATGCATCTTTCTGCAGTGTTTTATGAAGTTGTGCGCAGATGAGCTTGCTGTCTAATGTTCTTATAAAATCCATTTAAAATTCTGCCCTCTCATTTACCCCCTATATTCAGAACATTTCACTTTCAACTACACAACATCTCCACAGCCACATTCTAAGCCATGGTTGCATGGAACTCCAAGGTTCTTCCAGAGGTCCATTGAAGTGTGGCTGATTGAACACCAGTTAAATGATATCTGAATAGTTCTGGGGCCAACAACAATTGGTAGAGTCAGCTGCATGTCTATAATGTTGGTTTTAGTTGTCTATAGTAGTCCAGCCACAACTGTAAAGCGGCATGGTTTCCAATTTAGGAGGCTTTTTTCTCAATAACCCGAAATGAACTGATGTTAGTAAGGGTTACTGTCATGTAGTGTTGGTGTTCGAATTAGGGTTGTCCTTATATTCGACCTGAATATGGCTGTTTAAATTCGAATAGACACGATCCGTAAAAAACACCGGATTCGACTTTGATAATTCGTGTGTAAAAAAATGTGTTAAAAAAAAGAGGCTTTAATGTTAAAGTAATTTATTGAATGTGTGTGATTTGGGTAACTAACTTTTATTTTTTTACAGGTTATCCCACAATGAGAGGATGATTCCCATGGCAGCACAGCAATGGGATTCCTTCTGTCAGTGTGGGATCCCCGGGCACTGGTGGTTTAAATGAGAACAAGTCTCCCCATTCATCACCTCTAGCGCTCTGTGATTGGCTGAGGAAAGGTAAACCCTGATGACAGCTCAAGCGTCATCAGGATTTTCCTTTCCCCAGCCAATCACAGAACGCTAGAGGGGAATAAATGGGGAGACTTGTCCCCATTTAGCCTCAAGTGCCTGGGGATCCCGTGAGAATCCTGTGTTGTTGGATAGAGAATCTCTATCCAAAAACACATACTATAGTTACACTAGGGCTGCAAGAGCAATCAGGGGAGTGGAGCTGTCAGCTCTGCTCCCGATTTCTCTTGCAGTTCTACACAGTCCCAAAAAATAACCCTAATTTTCCCCCCATTGACTTTAATGGTGTTCAAATTCGACAATTGATCACCTGAACAATATCGCCCTATTCGATCGAAAAGCTGTCGAATCGAATAGTGAGATATTCAACTAACACTACTGTCATGAACGTTGACATTAAGTATGCTGGGGCCTGTAGAGTCTGAGATGTAGCTTTTGGGTTTTTTGCAATTTCCTTCAGCACTGGCCAGTCTGTCCTTGAAGGGAGTTTGCTGGGACATCCATTCTTGGGAAGATTGGTAACTGTTTTCAATGTTTATGACTTATGACTAATCTTCCCAATTGTAGAACTGCTTCTCTAAGATCATTGCTGACATCTTCCCCCCTTGGCAATATGGTAACACACATCTGAACACTCCAGACCAGCAATTTTCACACACTCCTTCTGGATTTCCTTTTCTATTGTCTTTGTGAAATTAGGGTTCACAGGCTGACATGGGCACTGAGGTTGTGGTGTGGTTACTGGTTTTTGATGATAGTGAGTGGTGCCTGCAATTGATATGCTGCATGTAGCATGTCAATCACAGCTGCTTACAGGGAATGAATGGGGCAATAATGGGTAATATTATTGGTCAACTAGCACCTGCTGTTATCTATTGTCAAAACTTCAAGTACCAAGCCCAGGAACCATTGTTTTCAGTGACCATCTGAACTTAGTGAGCTGCAGGCAGGACTTCTGCCAGAACTTCAGAATGTCAGGGATAGAAATCTGTGGGCGTGAAAGATTTGCTTCTTTGTTCCTTTTTATTTTTTTATTCTCGTTAAACTATTGCATGGGTTACAAATTGCCATTATCAGGATTCCTAAGGGATGTCAAACCAGCTATTGAAAAGTTTTCCTGCACATCTTGCTGATGGATTAGAGGTAGAGTCACTTTAGTAACATTGCACTATTTCTGTTATGTAGGGACATTTACCTCCATCAGCGTCACTATCATGGGAGAACCTGAGTGATCCAACAAACTTAGAATGCATTTCCTAAAAATTATACGTTGACAAATGCTTTCAGTCCTGGACCAGAACTATTCAAGGTTTGCTGGATTACCCATGTTCACCCACAATGGTCTATCTTCCCCAGTCTTGAAAAGCTTTAATAGTTAAAGCTTTAAATCAGGCCTATTGTGTAAAATTTTCCAAGCTTTGATGGTGGTTGTCCAATAGAGAATATTAGCTAGAAAAACATAGGGCTTGATTTATTAAAGCTCTCCAAGGCTGGAGAGGATACACTTTCTTCAGTGAAGCTGAGTGATCCAGCAAACCTGGAATTTTCTTCAAATTTATTTTCCGATTTCTTCAAAGTTATTTTCTATTTGTTAGTAAATGTTTTGAATCATTGACCAGATCCATTTCATGTTTGCTGGACCACCCAGCTTCACTGATGAAAGTGTATCTCCTCCAGCCTTGGAGAGCTTTAATAAATCAGGCTGATAGACCTGCTATGTGTATAGAAGTCACAGGTAATCCGATGATTAATTTTAGCACTTTGGTATAGTTTACAAAAGCAACCAATTTTGTGCACAAATGACCAGCTCAGTCAATAACCAGATCGTTCAGCCTTCTACATCTTGTTCTTGAGTTTAGACTCTTTCAACCAAGTGAATAATCTCAAATCTATTCCCAATCCATATCATTGCATAATGTACATAGTGAATCACATTTCATTGCTTTCTTGTCTGTTTTGTATGGCTCCTACCTGGTTATAGTAGCATGTTGGGCAATTGTTTCCAGGTAATGCTTCTTGGAATTCTTTCATGCAAGGCCAGCAACACATGTGTCCACATGGGACAGACATATACACCTGTCCTTCTTTGGTGCATTGCTCACAGATGGCTATGTTGCTGCTTGATACACAAATATTAAACATAAGAAAACAATAAGTAAGAATTAGAGGAATAACACATTGCAATCATTAGTATCTAGTCTGTACTGGATGTAATATATAGAGATTTTATATAAATAGGATATAATAAGGATAAAGGAAAAAATATATAAAGAAAAAATCTTGTACAGGTACTAGTTTGATCGCATTTAACTCGATTTGTTCTTGTTATGTTGTAGATCAGTTTATGAATTAATAAAACAGCTTGGAAGGCTATAAAACATCTTTAACATAACAAGAACAAATTCATACAGGTAGTCCCCGGGTTACATATGAGATAGGGACTGTAGGTTTGTTCTTAAGTTGAATTTGTATTTAGGTCGGAACAGCTACATTATTTAAAAAAAAACGCAATTAGGACAGATGTTTGTCTCAACATATTATTAGGCATTGTGGTGTAATTTACCGTATAAAATATTCACTGTAATTTAATCACGAACAAGGTAAAAAAAAAAAACTTTATGTTACCCAGACATTCATTAACACTAAAAAATTCCTGTTTGCAGAATATACTAATATTTATTATTTTTTAACATTCTTTATTTTTTAATGAAAAAAGAAATTGCAGGAAGACAGAAGAAACAAACACTCTCTTACAAAGAAGCGAAAAGTTACAATACAATATCTCATCAGCAGGCTATGATCAATCAGTTTGTATGTGGTATAGGAGAGAGCAGCCATTCTCAACCAGGGTTCCTCTCTGAACTTTGATTGATAAACCTCCCATTTGAATGATTAGCTTCAAAAAATATTATAGCTGCCTTTAAACAAAACGTAAACGGCAGCTTACATCAACTTGATAAGGAGTGTCTGTAGTACAGCCTACAGTGAGGATTCCACAGTCCAATATTCAGCTCAATAGCTTTCCATACAAAGCAGCATAGCTTTTAGTAAGCTCCTATACCGGCTTATCTGCCATTCCACTCCCAACCTAGCAGCATACCTGTGCTACTTATTTCCAGTATGCTTTCACCAAACTCAGGGGTGGAATAGGAAGGCCCACCCAGTAGCTTCCTTCCCATTCTAGAGCCTTGAATAAACTAAACAATAGCAACCCCTTGCTCTCTACTTATTCTGGACTCTTATCCCAGCATACACCCTGGTTTTAAAAAGCAAATGTTAGAAAACCATATCTCCAATCCTTGCAGTCCTGTCCAACATAAACCACATGGATCACGATCTACCCGTAGATCGCAAAGGCAATGCGAGTAGATTGCGGAGCCCTGCCTTTCAAAATAAACTCTACCAGGCACAGGAGGTATTAAGTCCAAATACCATTCCACCATGACTGATGATCATTTGGAAGTCTGTTTGAGGCTGGCTACCAGCAACTACTGTCCGGGCTATGCAACTTTGGCTGATTCCATTCAGTTTAAGAGGTCATCGGGGTAAGGTAAAGGCCAAAAATGTACAGAATTGTGCCATACATGTTCATGCTGGTATGCAAGGTAAACAATATATATTTTAAATATAAAGTATACTTGGAATATATACAAATAAATATATGTTTAGCAGCAGTTTAATTGTTGGTAGATCATTTTGACATGGAATTTTTAAAAGTAGCTCGCAAGCCAAAAAAGTGTGGGCACTGCTGTCATAAAGAATACCTGAAATTTCCTATTTAGCAAAACAAAAACCTAAAACAAAAATGGCAGCCACTTTTGTCATTCTTGGAATGGACCATGCCATCAGGGAAGAAAAAAATGTTGTTCAAATTGTTTCATAAAAATAATTTTCTAATTATTACTAGTGAAGTAAACATTTGTAACCTTAGATTGTAATGTTTAGGAAGCCCAAGATTAAAATGTCAATGCCCTCTCCCTTTTTTAAATAATACACTGACCTTGGATTTGAGAATGGGCAGGGGGTAATCATATAGTTGTTAGATATTTGGAAAGAAAAGAATAAAAAGGGACTGGCTGAAGGAAAGAGATAGGTAAGAGGTGAGAAGGGAGAGACATAAAAATGGTAAAATGTAATTAAATGACATAATAATTATTAAATATTATATCGGTATAATTAGATTATATGTTATATATGTAAATATACCAAAGTCTAATACAGGACTGAGATCAGAGTAGGGAGACATATGTATTGAGCGTATCACTCCTCATTCTCTCTCTTTCCACTTTCCTCTCTCTCCTCCCTACTTCTCTCTCTCTCTTCTTCCCTTCTCCCCACTTTACCCCTCTTCCTCCCATTCTCTCTCTGGGCCTGATTTAATAAAGCTCTGCAAGGGTAGAAAAGATACACTTTCATTAGTGAAACTGGGTGATCCAACAAACCTGGAATGGATTTCTTAAAATCACGTGCTATTTGTTTGAATCCTGGACCAGATTGGCTTCACTGATGAAAGTGTATCCTCTCCACCCTTGGAGAGCTTTCATAAATCAAAGCGTAAGTCTCTGTTTCCTCTCCCCTCTTCCTCTCATTTTTGTTCTACTTCCTACCTTATTTTTCTCTCTCCTCTTTCTCCCTTTCTCTCCTTTATCTCACCCCTCTCCATCTCTCTCTTTCTCGTCCTCCCCTCTGTAGCACAAGCTAATTGGCTTAGGGGAGAGTAAATAAAAATATAATATATAAGCATATGAAAAGTATAAGTTCACCCCGTCTACATACTCACTTCCTCTACCTACCCTCCTCTACTTATCATCCTTTTCTACTAACCGTCATATTGAAGGATAAACTGATCAGAGAAAATAGAATAAAGAATTCCAGTTCCCATAGCCATTTGTTTTATTTTGCATGCATTTAGATAGGCCATTATTCTCTCTTACCTGTCCATGTTCTCTCAGAGGTTGTCCTGCAACTTTCTCTGACTATCAGCTTTAAATACTCATCTCTGGCTCATCTACATACCAGCCGTATGAGTAAACACAGATAGCTTTCTTTTCTGAAGAATAGAAACTTGGGAAGCTGACAACACTTCACTCCCACTCCAGCTAAAGTAAATGCTTTGGTTTAGGAAATATGGATTCTTGTTTTTTGATCTTATTGGAAATGTGATATTAATAATTTGGGGTCACTGAATTGGAGCAAACAAGCAGGTCAAGAAAGCCAAGCAAAATCCTTCCAAATATTTGTTGTGTATCAAAGACTCAAAGTATTTAGCTACGAGGGTCACTGTGATAGTCAGGCAACTAACATTATTAGATTGTGTGATTATTACATTATTAGATTATTAGTTGTGGTCACTTTCCTTAAAGCCCACCCTGACCTTAAATTAAACACATCGGCTTCCATGGATCTTGGGGCTGTTAGTATTCACAGCGCTTCATGTCTTGGGTATCTTACTCGCTTTCCCCTCTTCCTCTGCTTTTATCCCCCTCAATTTCTCTCCTTTCCCTCTCTCTAACTCCCATTTTCTCTCTCTTTTAATCTGTTTTCCCCTCCTCTTCCTCCCCCTTTGTCTCTATTTTTCTCTCCCCTCTCTCTCTCTCCTTCCTCCCCCCTTATCTTTTCTTCTCTCTCTCCCTCTCTCTGTCTCCCCTTCTTTCTCCCTCTCTCCCCTGTGGAGGAACCCCTTCCATACTCATTGGGAAAAGTAATATTTGTATTGGCTGCCAGTGGGAAGAATGCCCTCCATACATGATTAGTGACAATGCCACCTTGACAGCCAGCTAACATATGTCCTTGGTTCCAGCCGGCTCTGCTAGCGGGAGAACTACGGAGGCTTTATATTTTAGGAGGTCTATGGGCCGCAGCTCAGACACCCCCGGGGACTTTAGGAGGAATCCTGGCTGAGTATGGCTGCTCTGCATAGGTATATCTGTAAGCTCTTTAGATTAATATTTCTCCAGCAGGGTTCCTTAAGAGGTTCCTAGGGGTTCTTTGAACAATTTGTACCTCTCCAGTCAGTTTCGGTTACACCGATGTTCTGTAAGGGTGACATTCTTCCCACTGGCATCAATGAAAGAGACATTCTTCCTACTGACCACCATACTAATATACGGTGAGCTGTGGATATAGCAATTAAAGAAAGGGTTCTCTGACATCTTGAAAGTTTTTTTTCAAGGGTTCCCCATGTTAAAAAGTCCAGAAAGTCTACTTTATGGTGCACATAATGGGGCATGGCAGGGAGTTCATCCTGTGCCTAGACTTTGTACTATAAGGTGTATTGGTAGATATTTATGCTCAGCCATGTGTAGGTGAATTATTTCCAGCTATTTATCACCTCCCTCACAGATCAAAGTGCAACACAACAACAATGTTTTGTAGGTTTCCCATCATGTAAGATGTTCCCACAGATCGCCATATTCCCCTTGGCCCTTTATCTATTCACATTTAGGACGTTTCTAACTAAAATGACCGAATATTTTTCTATCTATATTTCCGATGGATTGCTATTTATCAGATCTGTAAATCCTTGTAATAACATTTTCTTTTATGGCCCCTTTTATGTTTCAGATATAATTATTACGTGCCAACATATTAACTTGGCAAGGCTTTCATGCAAAAAAAATTGAAGGATTGAACAGTGATTTTTTTAAGCATTATTTCAAGTTGGAGTCTATTTTGCACTTTTTATTGTTGATGTTGTGGACTTTGTTCATAGCAAGAGTAAGGAATATGCCAACAATGGGCCTGATATTTTAAAGCTCTGGAGAAGATACACTTTCATCAGTGAAGCTGGGTGATCCAACAAACCTGTCATTTGATATTTGCTAGCAAATGTTTTAAATGCTTGGCCCGATCCATTCCAGGTTTTCTGGATCACCCAGCTTCACTGATGAAAGTGTATCCTCTGCAGCCTTGGAGAGTTTTAGTAAAAGGGCCAATGGGTGAGGATGAAACTGCAATACTAATCTCTATACAATAGCAATGGATCTTATAGTAGACTATAGAAGAAGTTCTACATCTATGCAAATCGACATCCTTATAGACCTTTTGATCTTTACAGATGAAAAATATTGAAAAAGAGTTTAAAATGAACATATCTATGAAAATCTAATATTGGAGTTTAGACCTACAATAAATGTAACTTTGTAAATTATTTACAATGTTTTTTTAAGAGGTTTGCATTCATAGATTTTACTCTGCTTCTCTCTAAATGAATGGCTTTATCCACTACTGCCACCAGATGGCAGTAATGACACGTTATTGCTATGGGTTTGCCCTGATCAAATATGTCAGACGCGTCCAACATTCCAGCCCTTTAATACTGCGTGATTACGTCATACGTTGCGGCCTGGATGAGCCACGGCCTGTGGTGAATTTTGCTGCCGGTTTCCATAGTCTCCAAAGCGGCACAACAATGAGCAAGAGGAAGGCACCCCAGGAGAGCTTGAATGAAGGAATAACCGACTTCCTCGTAGGTGAGAGGACGGAATTACGTTGTGTATATA
>NC_092859.1:18949229-19011763 GCF_032062135.1 Pyxicephalus adspersus
TTCTCACTGTGTGCATCAAAAGCTACAGCAAGTCAGAGCCAGCTACGTTTTCTGTCTGTCTAGCCATCTCCCTAGCCCGATTGTCATGGTCCATCCCATTAATTCATTGGATTTCAGGTCCCTCTTACCAGCTATTTTCTGCCTGCTCAATGTAGGGTAAGTATTCTGCTAGGGGGAGCATATGGTAAAATAACTGCATGCTGTGTCTGCATTATGAACTATTTATTCATGTCATATATCATCGTATCTTTGCTTTTGTATTCCTAGAACTGGCCAATTATGAGCGGAACGTCAATAGAGCCATCCATAAGTACAATGCCTACAGGTGAGAATGTTTGCGTCATTCACTGATCTTGAGTAGTTGGCCTTGGCGTAGTGATAGCAGAGCTGAGATTTCTGCTTGGTGACCAAGTTAATAAGTATCTGTAAGTATATGAAATGTATTTATTATCTTGTATTTATATAGTGCTGACATATTATATAGCGCTGTACAAAGTCTGATAGTGACATATCTGTCCCTTAGAAGAGCTCACAATCTAATGTCCCTAGCATAATCATATGTCATTACCACAGTCTTAAGGGGAAGCAAAATAACCCAACTGCATGTTTTTGGGATATGGGAGGAAACTCAGGGAGAACATATATACTGATTGCAGATTGTGTCCTGGCTAAGATGGTATATAATCAGATATGGAAAGACTGATTTGATGGAGACCTAAACACAAGTGGTGCTGGTGCTTAAAGCAGAGCTAAACTCAAAATTTTTCCTTTACATAAAAGGGTCGACAAAATTTGCAACAAAAAAAAGGTGCAGCACCTCCCCTTTTTGTCTTGATTGCTGCAGCGATTAAGACAAAATGGTTGTACAGAGCCTCTTGGGAAACATACGTCACACATCCCCTTAGGCTCCTGGCTGCTCAAGATGGGGCCTGCGCAGAAGAAGCCTTTTTTTTTAACGGGAGAAAAAAAAGCAGATCCCATGCATGCGCAGTGAGTGAGTTAGCCGTGCCTAAGAAATATACCAAGACAACGTGGGACCCAATGGATCTGCGGAATTAAAAGTATGTGGGATTTTTATATTTTTAGTTTGGTTCTGCTTTAAGGCAACCAAATTTATTCTGGTATTGAAATAGTTTTGCTCTAAGCAGCTGATTGGTGATTGCTCTTCGTCGCTTAGCCCCTTGAAGACCACAGAGACTACCATATACCACCCATGAATAGGTGTAATAGAAGAAGTGATGTTCTTAGCACATTCTTGATTTTGTCCATATTCAGTCTAGGAATGTCCACCTTTCATGAACTGCTTTGTAACCCAATCCTCATTGTTGCAGGAAAGCCGCCTCCGTGATATCAAAGTACCCCACAAAAATCAAAAGTGGAGCAGAAGCAAAAAAATTGGTGAGCCCTTTGTAAGATATATGTCTCTCTGTCATTATATACAGTAATAAAAAGTCATCTGTATTCAGCAGATACGTGTTTCAGGTCAGTGACGAAGATACGTGTTTCAGGTCAGGTCATTACACCCGTGCAATGGTTCTTGTCCGATAATCGTCTCAAGGACGATATCTGACGAGAATCTGGTGTGTGTACAGCTCTCGTCGTCCATCATCCGAATGATCCTCCTGGCGGATCCATGGACGACGAACACTTGTAATGCAAGTGAAGGGGAGAGAGCGCAGCGGGGTGCCACTCCGTTGTTCCCCCCTCCCCTCTCCATTGAGCAGAATGGTGCTGTATGTACAGCGCTTGTTTATGCATCGTGCATTTGTTGGAAAGGATCGTGAAAGATCCTTTACAACAACAATTATTGCATGTGTGTATGCAGCCTAAAGGTCTGACTCGAAAGGGTCTGCATGACAGTAAAGCATGTGCAAGTAGTAGAGGTCGGCAAGGCAGTCTAAAGTTTAAGCTTAAAGTAAAAAAAAAAAAAATAGAATAGAAATGAATAGCCCTTTATTTCAAGTTAAAAAGAACCCAAAAACTTCTACTTTCATATATATTATTAATACTATTACACGGTATTTATATAGCACCAACATATTATGCAGCGGTGTACAAAGTCCATAGTCATGTCACTAGCTGTCCCTCAAAGGAGCTCACAATCTAATGTCCCTACTTCAGTCATGTGTCATTAATACAGTCTAAGGGAAATCTTGAAAAAATTAACTTAGCTGCATGTTTTTTTGGGAGGAAATCGGAGTACCCGGACAAAACCCATGCAGACATGGGGAGAACCTGCAAACTCCATGCATATAGTGTGCTGGCCTACATTCGAACCTGGGACCCAGCGCTGCTGATATATATCTGTGTTAATCCGGTTTTTCTTTAGTGTAGGAAGTCATTGTATATTGTCTATTTTGTTGCTATTGGAAAGTTATACTTCACACCTTTTCGATATAACCCTGGGTCATGTAGTTAAAAAAAAGTCTCATTTTCATATTTTAATAAAAGTGTTCTGAATTATTTATAGATTCGACAAGATGACACTAGCTCTTCTATCAATTTCCTTACAAGAGTCACTGGAATCGGGTAAATTATTTTCGTATTTTCTTACATATTGGGACTTTTTTGTTTTTAATCACCTAGTAGTGTAGTGGGCCAACGGAACTTCTTACATGGAAATGTGCTGGCATGTTGGCTCTTTAGCACAGTGTGCTAAATTGTACAATACTAATTGTAATTTGAAAAATACACGCTTGATTTATTTTTGCACAAAAACCTCCTGAGTCTGAAACCTCTTTCTTTCCCCTTGTTTCCCTTATACCTATACAATGAGCTCTTTAGCACAGTGTTCATCCAGGGTCCCATGGTACCCTAGGGTTTCTCCAGAGGTTACTAGGGGTTATATGAGCAATGAGTGCTTCTCAGGTCAGTGACACCAATCATCTCTTTGTCTGACTGACAAGCATTTTGAGAGGCTTTATTCATGATTAGCACCATGAGCTGTGGATATAGTAATTGAAAGTTATTTCAATGGTTTCCCCATATTAGAAAGACTGCTTTGTCATAATAAAATAAATAAATAATATTATTAAAACAACAATGGGGGATATTCTTCTTTATACAGAGTTCATTCACTTTACCATGTAAAGCACTTCCAGTCAGAATGGAAATGTAATAGTGTTCACACTGCAGTATCTGTAGTCACATTGATACACACTACATCTGATCAGGCTGATGTGTAACCTGTCCTATAAGTGCTTTCAAAAGCCTTGTCTACAAACATAGTGTGTAATCTTGACATAGATGTTCTAGTTTGACCTGGTATGACTTGTGTTACAGGCCGGCAGCTGCTCGCAAATTAGTAGAAGAAGGAATAAAGACTTTGGATGGTGAGTCTCATTAGGTATTTCTGGCTGTTTTTTTTTTTTTTTATCCTAGCACCAGTAAAAATATTCTAAATGCAATGCAAAAAACAGCTGATTGTGGTGATTTTGTCCCTTTGCCCATATGCTTTTTTTTTTTCCTTTTGAAGAACACTGGTTTAGTATTTGGGAAATAGGATATAATCCATAGCCATAATTTTAAGAATCTTTGTAATAAGAAATAATCAAAAAATGGCAAAGGTATTGTCTGCTGTACATCACGCAGCACCCTGCTTTTATGTTTCTTTAAATGCCAGTAGCAGTGTAACACTGGAGGTCTTTATTATAAAGTTTTACTGATCGGTTTATAAGGACATTTTTATTTTGGATGCTGCTGTTGCTTTACTATTTTTGTAAGTAAAGTTGGGCATTAGTGGGGCTGTTGGAAGTCTGTGTGCAGCATTGTAAGCTTTTGGTTTGCTAAAATATACATTATTCTTTTACTTTGCAGATCTAAGAAACAATGAACATAAATTAAATCATCATCAACGGATTGGATTAAAGTGAGTAGTTTGTATGTCGTTGTGGGTCTCTACTGCTGAGTAGGATGAAGCCTTATGACGTAGGCTACGTACACATGCCAACTGATTCTCGTCCGAGTATCGCCTCAGGGCTGGTATCGGACCAGAATCTGACGTGTGTATAACGGTTGTTTATGGATCTGTCCTGGTGGATCAGTGAACGAACAACAACTGCCATGCAAGTGACGGGGTAAGAGCACAGCGGGGTGTCATACAATCATTCTCCCCCCTCTCCATAGAGCAGGATTGTAAAAGATCCTTTCCAACAACAAAAGTCTTACGTGTGTACCCAGCCTAAGTACTAGTAGTAAGAATTGCATCAAGGTGCTGTCGTGTTGTGAACATGTGTTGCACAGTGGGAACAGTTTTATTTCCCTAGTGGCAGCAGGATTGTGTATGTAGATGTTGGGTATGATGCTCAGGACTCTATTCATCATTGACAGTAATGGTTCTACAAAGTGAATGTTGTGTGCACTATTGCAAACCAGTAAAATATAAAGATGGGTGAACAGGCTAGAAAAGTGAAAGGCCGGACTAATCATAAATAATGAAGGTGGGAGACAAGGATATATGTACTACATGAAAATGAGAGGTCACATTTAGTGTAATGCATGGAGATGAGATGACTGTTTTTTGTTTATACAATAAAACCAACAGATCAAACTCCATGTGTGGTATGGGATAATAGAAGAGGCTCAGTGTTCAGGGAAGAGACCAGGCGTGTCTGCTATGAATTAGAGCAGCTAGTTTTCATGTACAGCATGCAGATGGGTTTTCTGGTCGAGGAAAGGCTTAATTTAAATTACGAAGGCGAGAGGATAGGATTATTGTATTTTATGGAGGTAGGAGACCCTGCATGATGTACAGTATAACGGTGGTAGTGCAAACTTGACATATAATATAAAGGTCGGGACAAGGCTTTGTGTATAGTATGAAGATTTTAGGCAAGGTTGCTGTCAAAGCGGTAGACCAGGTTAAATGTACAGTATCGCCACGGGAGACCAGGTATAGTAAAAGCAATGCTAAATAGTAGTGTTCTGCACTCTACTCCACTCGTGCTGTCCGTTGTCCTAAAGCTGCCAGAGCTCTTGGACAACTGAGAGCAAATACCCAGGATACATATTTTCTTACATCTCTATTGTCGACTTCAAGCTCCCTTCAAAAGATTGCTGTACTTTTATCATATAATATTTTTTTTTTTTAGGTACTTTGAAGATTTTGAAATGCGGATTCCCCGGGAAGAAATGCTTAAGATGCAGGTAATGTCATAATTATTCAGTGTATAAAGAACATGTAGGCAACCAAGTAATAGCAGGATCTACCTGAAAAATTTGTATACAAGCCTCTCTCATTACTTAGAGCTAAAAATGAATGTGTATTTGGTTTGTAGGGTGTGTGTTAGGAAAATAGCTTGAATCTTACCCAACAGGGTCCTGACCTCTAGGAGTGGTTGCTTACTGTGAAGGTTACTGCTACACACTGCCTGGCTTTATTTAGTTTCGTTTTCTGACCTCTTTTGTTGTCACACAGTACATTCTTATTTGTTTTGTCTTTTCAGGAAATTGTTCTAGAAAAAGTGGAAAATGTGGATTCAGAGTACATTGCCACAGTATGTGGTAGCTTCAGAAGAGGTATCCATCACTCTTTATTCATTTCTAATTGGTCATTTACATCAGACCCTACCCTTGGAGGAACATGACGGGGTCAATTTTTTGTAAACAACGGTTCTTGCGCATATTGGAGCAAATTCCACATAATGGGACTCCACAAATAAAGCTCTCCAAGACAGGAGAGTATACACTATCATCAGTGAAACTGGGTGATCCAGCAAACCTGGAATTGCTTTCCGAAAAATCATTTGCCATTTGTTAGCAATTGTTGTCAGTCCTAGACCAGATCCTTTCCAGGTTTGCTATGTCACCCAGCTACACTGATGAAAGTGTATCTTCTCCCGCCTTGGAGAGCTTTTTTAAATCAGGCTCAATGTCTTTAGTGGCCAGCCTTGCTCAGAAGTTAGCACTCTGGCCTTGGGAGTTCTGAATCCCAGGTTCAAATCACAGCCAGGACACTATCTGCATAGAGTTTGCAGGTTCTCCCCGTGTCTGTGTGGGTTTCCTCCAGGTACTCCAGTTTCCTCCCACATCCCAAAAACATGCAGCTAGTTTAATTGGCTTTGCCCCAATTTGACCTTATACTGTGTTAATGACATATGACTATGGTGGGGACATTAAATTGTGAGCCCCTTTGAGGGACAGTTAATGACATGACTATGGACTTTGTACAGCACTGCATAATATGTCGGTGCTATATAAATACTGTGTAGTAGTAATAATAACTATAGTGGAGTATACTATGGGATATAAGTCAACCATCCAGAAGTTCTGATGTAGGAACAGATTGACATCAGAGTTAAAAAATGTAATCCAAAACCAATCTTCTTGGGGTTATTTTGGGGGGAAAAAAACATTATTTTGCTCACACATGATTAATTCATTTTATTCACTGTACCCTTTCCTCATTCACTAATTTTGCTAAAAATTCCCTTTGCTTTCCACTAAATCTAAGTGTAAATCCCTTGCAATGTAAAAATTTGCAAGTCAACATTCTGTACTACTTTAATAAATTGGCCACTTTGACTTGTGTGATGCTGGAGAACACGTCTATAGCTAATAAGCCAGAACTAATGAAGCATAGACACATCAATATGTGAATTACTAAGGGGAACTCCAGGCCAACAGCTGATGTACTGAATTTTTCCATCTCAAGAGACTTGGCCTTCTGCAAGGTCAGTTTAATGATAAAGAAGCATCAGTCACATTGTACAGCCAGACAGGTGACACCGTTTTTTCCTTGTTCAATAATTCAGCCTCCTGTGTCACCTTCAGCTTGTTCTTTGGACAATGAATCAACTTCCTTACCTCAGCGAGCTGGTGATCCAACAAGAAGATATGGACCTGGAAGTAGCATTGTGTATAAATGACCAAAGGGTCATAGGAAGTATCCTATAGCCCCTGCTGCCATGGCTAAAACCAAGGATGAAATTCCTGGAAATTGCCCGTCCCCCTCCTCCCTCCAAAACATATCTCTAGCATATTTCTTCAATAGACTTTGTTTTTCCAATAGGATTTTGCATGAGACACTCACCTTGTTATCTGTAATAAATATGCCTAAACCTTAATCGTTCTGCATGTTTCCTTTAGGTGCAGAGTCCAGTGGGGATATGGATATTCTCCTCACCCACCCTGACTTCAACTCAGATTCTCCAAAACAGGTCAGTACCTAGAAGTGTAAAAGCGTGCACTCGGCTCTGCAGGGTTTTAAAGTTGTCGACCGCAGAAAAAGTTTTTGTATTTCAAATATTTAATTGATTTCAAGGGGATATACAACAAATACGAGGCAGCGTGGGAGAATCGCAGGGAAAAAAAAAATAAAACACAAATACCAATCAAAGAGTTGAGCGTTTACAGTGTCTGGTAATACAGTAAAAGAGGTTGATGTTAAGACGGTAACCGTTTAAGTTATCAAGTTATTTAAGTATACAGAAAAACGTCAGTACAACAGTGTATTCTATACTTTGCTGTCATATTGTTAATCATCAAATAGTTATGAGACCTCAGTGGTTCAACCTACAAATCTCTTCTGTATAGAATATATGCAATCAGAGAAAGTCTTTGGAGATTTTCTAGTTGGAAAAAGATCTAGAAGTGTGCAAGTAGTGGAAATAGGTAAGCATAGGTTTTAGAATAGCAGATCTATAGGGATCAGCAGATCAGATGACCCAATACATATAACTTCCACATTCCATGTTCTGTACTTTTCTAAGGACAGCCAGGGATTTGCACTGTGACTAGGACATGCCCATGTCTACATTAGTAACATGGCTACTTATAACTCTCCCTGTCACAGCGCTTTCATAATGTTCCATCATAAGCCTGGTAAAAAACAAACAAAAAAAGAAATTCTTTGGTACTAAAGTAAAAACTGTAAAAGCTAAATTTATTTATATATGAAAGTCACCCTGCCCGCCCTCTGTGCTTGTACTATTGTGGACTAATGCAACTCTATAGGCATATTAATATCAGTTTCTATATAGAAATTACATAGGGAATATAACACTTGCCAGAAAAAAAATGTGATTGGGGGTTGTTATGTTTTTGTAGCACTCTGTGCAGCGGACCAACAGGCAGTCATTGAAAGTGAGATATGTTTGCTCTTTAAACTTTGTAGGGACAGTCACCACCTGCCAGCAAGGCTCAGCAATACGTTCAGCTTTCAAAACTATAAACCATTCTCTCTCAGCTGAGTGGAATGAATATTAAACCGGACTCTGGCAGTCCTGCATGCCAGAGCGGAGGCCTAATGATAGTGATGTCCTCTGGGAGACTTCTGCTATGTGATCATCAACATGAGTCCACAGCTTCCTGTTTATAGGAGAATCGGGAAGGGGTTTGTAGGGGAACGTAGCAGTAACTTAATGATTTTTGAAACCTCTAATAATATTCTGTTCATCTACATTAATATGAACAAAAATCAATATTGCAATACTTGTATGTTTGTGTATATTTGGAATGTCACCAATTTGTTTCCATTCTTTTAACGGATGTTGATAGGAATGTGCTGCTCGAGCACAGGACGAATCAGCGTGGACATATGCAGGAAATGAAAATAAAAATATGACCAAAAGTGACTCTTGGCTATAACCCGTGCAATGTATTTGTTGGGAATTCTGCACAGACACGCTGATAACTGCACACACAGATAGGCATTGATTTATTAAAGTTCTCCAAGCATGGAGAGAATATACTTTATTCAGTGAAGCTGGGTTATACAGAAAACCTGGAATGGATTTCCTAAAAGTCATTAGCTATTTGTTAGCAAATGTTTTCAATTCTGGACCAGATCCATTCCAGGTTTGCTGGATCACCCAGCTTAACTGGTGAAAGTGTATTCTCTCCAGCTTTGGAGAACTTTAATAAATCAGGGCTATATTCACACCGTGGTTAATGGGTGGTCAATGCTGTGTTTGTCATCACAACAACCAGACACAGCCCATAACAGTGTTCTGAAGTAGTGTTTGCCCTGCTTTGTGTTTCTCTGAATTCCACATATGCTATTGAGGATTGTACAAATTATTAAAGTAATATGTATTCTATGTGAAGTTATCCAAAATTCTTCCAAGTTCCAATACAAACACAACATGTGTGATTTGGTATATAGAGAGGATGGATGGGAAGTAGCTGCTGTCGTTATCATTCTCTGATTTGACAATAATATCCCCTAATTCTATTCTGTTCTGATTGTATTACAGCCGCACCTCTTACATCAGATAGTGCAGGCTTTAGAAGAATGCAAATTTATCACAGACACACTGGTGAAAGGAGACACTAAGTTCATGGTAAGATATCTCACCACTAAGGATTTGTTCTGAAATGTATGACTGTGATGCTGACCCTTTTTCTCGTGTATCTAAACGGAAAATGAAAAAATAAATAAATAATACAACTTCCTAATGATACATATACGTGCAGGCCCCATTAGCCTTCTGCTTTTAGGTTTATTGTTAGCTTTAGTTATATTTTCATTTAAACACCCAATCACATCCTCTTTCTTTGCTCGTGTCCCAGGTTCACTATCTAGAAAGCTTTTCCTTTGTAGACCTAAACAGCACAACTTACCACATGCTGTCCTTTCTTTTTGCAGGGGGTATGTCAGCTACCATCCGAGGGAGGCAAACAGTTTCCCTTCAGGAGAATTGATATCAGGTAATGTGTTGGAAGTCCATTAAATCTGAGGTGCTTTTTTTGGATGACATTGGGGTTCTGTTTCCTTCCTGTAAATCTTATGTATATTTAGTATATATGTATTTCATGTATATATAGTCTGGGGATTAGCTCAGAACGCAGCCAGCATGCTTCTTACCAAAAGGGTGTAACAGACCCAAGTCTTTATTGGGATTATTACAAAAAAACAGCGTCTTTTCAGCAACCCAGGGGGGTATAAACAAAACGGAAAATGGCTTACTTCAGCCTAGCTGTGCAATTGTCCATAGTCCATCAGAACGTCCCCATGATAAGGTCCAAGACAAGTATCTTGTGAGGGTCCATTCCCCAGCCTGGGGTTTCCACAGTCCATAAATCAAAACAAAATCAAATTGGCATCAACAGCTTACTATGTAACAGCAGCACACTTCCTTAGCTTGATTCCCCACAAGCTTGTTTGCAGGCGACTTCCTGAGATTCTACTTTCTCCTCCCTATCGCACACCTGAGCCCTTATGGGATTCCCACCTTCCTGCTGGGCAGGTGCAACTCCTGGCGTGTGCTCGGATGGACTGAAGAGGCCCACCTAATCCTTCCCCTTCAGTCAGGAGTCGGGGTCACGAGACAACTAGCCAAAATACAGAAACATAGTTGCCTAACAGAAAAATAATCTCGGACTCCTATGCCCAACACACCAGTTTAGAGGGACCAGCGTCCATATATAAGGGAAACGTGCCTTCTGTCCCTGCAATCCGGTACAATATATTATGTATATTGTATGTTGTAGCTGTATGTCTTAGAATATCTGAATGTATCTGTAAAGTAGACAGATTAGTGCAGACTTTATACTGAAGTGCGCTGGACACAGTAAGAGCTATTCCCAGCCATAAGTCAGGACCACAGTTCATTAGGCTGCCATCAAACCCTATCAGGACACATAGAGATCTGACATGACTAGCTATGCAGCCATAGCTAGTGAAAAGAAGGATTTGTGAAGAAGGACAGCTTCAGCTGTCAGATTCGAGGAGTTGCAGGGAAGGTCGAGCTGGGGAAGAAATATGGCTTGAGAAACATTTATTTGCCTGTAGTTTTTCTTTGAGGGAAATTCTTGGTATGTTTAGGAGAGAAGTCTAAATGTATGTAAAGCACATGGAGATTTTTTTTTGTCTAAGCTCCTTTTTTCTACTCCAGGCTGATCCCCAAGGACCAGTATTACTGTGGAGTTCTCTACTTCACTGGCAGTGATATCTTTAACAAGAACATGCGTACCCATGCTTTGGAAAAAGGATTTACCTTGAATGAGTACACACTGAGGCCTCTGGGAATTACAGGTCAGCCATGTTTTCTGGCTCTTAATTCTGTTGTTCACAATATATACTCTTATGTAGCACTCTCAGGGCAAATATATCTAGCTGCATTGTAAATATACAGATATCATTTCCTAAATCCACATCCACGTGCCTTTACGGCTCTGTATACAGAGATGCAGACTCCTCTTCTGGATCTTGAGACGACCTCGCCGCTGGATTGGCAATAATGACATGAATACCTAAAGAAGAGATGAAACTCCAAATTGGCGCATCATATGACCACAACTTAAGGTGAAATTTCTCTCAAGGTGTTACTAGGCCTTCCTCCCAGTTTTGAAGTCTTGTGCCAAACCCAGTTATGTAAGAGAACAGAAAAGGCCGTCGTTTTGTTGTTGGCAGTTTAACATATATTTGATGTTGGCTAGCTGCTGCCTAGCTCTCCTTCATACACTACTCTGGAAATTCCTTTGGTTCAAGAAAAAAAAAAAAATAACAAACATTTGCCCTCCAAGGGTCACTAAACTGCACCCGACCATTATGCCAGTTATAATTTAAAACAACTACTATTACTACCACTACTTCCCCCTAATCCTAACACAGAGCTCAAAACAACTACCACTACTACACCACAATATGTCTCAATTAGGATTTTTATCTCTCCATCATCCATAAGAGTCTCTAAAAAAAAAAACCCCTGAAGAAGCCACAAGGCAGAACGTGTCGGGTAAAGAGACGACCATCTTAAATTCTACACAATTTATTTGAGCTGTATGATGTGCAGCAATAGTATAAATGTTATTTTCTGCATGTATCTGGTAAAACCTATTTGTATTAGCCAAAAAGCCTTTCTTTTTCTTCTATACTCTATATGTTGTAAAGTTAATCTGAGGCTGGCATCTGATATCTGATATGGGGGCCTGCATCTGATATAAGACATTTGTCTCTGTTACCCGACACCTTTCACCTTGTGGCTTCTTCAGGGGTTATATAGTCTTATTTATGGATGATGGAGAGATAAAAAAGTCCTTTCAATAAATATCGTGCTGTAGTAGTGGCCGTTGTTTTGAGCTCTGTGTTAGGATCAGGGAGAAGCAGTGGTAGTAATAGTACTTGTTTCAAACTATAACTGGCATAAATGGCCCGGTGCAGTTTGGTGACCCTCGAAGGGTAAATGCTTTTTGTTTCCAGAGAACGTTTTTTTTTTTCTTGAACCAAAAGAGTTTTCAAGGTAATGTATGACAGAGAGCTTGGCAGCAGCTAGCCAAGAGTGTGGCTGCTTGTGTCACTAGTTTATGCAAGTTATAGTTTAAAACAAATACTATTGCTACCACTACTTTACCCTGATCCTACCCATCATCTATCCTCCACCTTGTTGCTCCCCTAAAATACGGGTTATCAAGTCTGGATCTCCATATGGGGCTTCCATGAAGAGCAAATACAGCTAAGAATCTGGGGGTCTGCGTGGACATTATCAAATCTGACGCTTCACAGGCATCAAATCCTCAACTCCTATCTAAAGTCGCCCTCTTGCTAGGACAGAAAAAAGCAAAGCCAAAATGTAAATGAAGAATACTTACCTGTCTGGTCTCTTCCAAATTGTTCAGCAGCATTAGTTTGTGTTGTAGAAGCAACCCTATTAAATGTACAGTGCTGCGTAATATGTTGGCGCTATATTAATCCTGTTTATTATAATAATAATAATAATTTAAAAAACCTATTAAGTTGTTTTGGAGGGGGAGATAACAAGGAGAGGGCTTTGCAATGGTGCTCTGCACATATGGAGGAAAATGTACAACTCTTTCTGTTGACTTAAGTGAGGCCATATGGAAGCTTTGCAAGTTGCTTTGCCTGCCAAACATTGCAGGCTGGATAGGAAGCAACACACTGATGCACACATAATGTGTGTACTATAGCCTGCTCATTCATGTGTCTGCTTCACACAAAGCCTTCTAAAGCAAACCCGTTGTTCTTTTAAATGGTGTAAACAATACCATAGAGAGTTACAGCTTCCGCTTGTATCTGACAATTCTACATCCTATAGTGACATAACTGCTGGCAGGTAGAACCACATCTCCAAGCAAGGTTACCAAGCATGTGATGCGCCAAACAAAATAATACCAGCAGCTGCCATAACTGTAATAAAGCACAGATTGGAGCTGCCCCACATAATTTTCAAATAGAAAAAAGTTTGGCACAACCAGGACTCTTCCAAGAGTTGGCCGAACTGAGCAATGTAGGGCCTTAGTGAGAGGGGTGACCAAAAACCTGATGTCACCTGACTGAGATCCTGTGTGGAGATGGGACTAAATGTCTCATGCATGGAGATGGGAAAAGTATTATTCTTCTTTAGTAGAGTGAAGCAGCTTTGTTTTCTAGTAATAAGGTCCATATAAAATTAGTAGTTACAGTTGTGGTGCCTACATTACATAAAATACAGGTTTTTGTGCCAGAAACTTAAAAAGCAACCAATGTTTTTTTTTTTTTTAATTTTCTCTACAGGAATAGCGGGTGAACCCCTCCCAATAGACAGCGAGAAGGACATCTTTGATTACATTCAATATAAATATCGTGAACCAAAAGAGCGAAGTGAGTGATGACAACGTTTAATACAAGCTGCAGTGTTTTCCATCCATGGCAACATCCAAAAAGAACCTCACCATCTCCTGGATGTTCTTTCTATTAATATGAGACAAACAAAACGTTCTGTACGACTTGTGTGACTGTGTGTGTGTGTGTGTGTGTAATGACATTGTACCAATGTGTGGGCTGTGGTTGTTGTAGGTAAATGAGAATAGTAGAAACTCGGTTATACAAAATGTAGCAAAAACTGTTTACAGATGAATTATTTTTTATTTTAGGTCATTTTTATTTTGAAATTTGTCAGCATAGCATGTTGTCTGTTTTATTCTGAGCTAGGAAAACAATTACAGGCAAAGAAAGATTTTAGATTAAGAGACTCTGTCCCTATACTTATCCATGCTTCTCCACCACTCCCTCCACCATTGCTGCGCTGAATCTAATATTGGGTGATGGTACCCCTGCAAGACCTGGGCACTGCATCATGGAGGGAGGTGACATGCTCCCCATGCCCAGATGCATTGGCTAGCTCATGGTGATGGAGAGGGTAATGGGGGGATAGAAAGTGTGAAATTATGAGTCTGGGGCTTGGGTATGCTAAATAATGCAGTCTCTTCAAAACAATGGGTACAGATTTAGCTTAAAAAAAAACCAGACAAGAAGCCCTTCCTTTGCCCTTTTTCGTTATGGTAATCAAAGCTAACGCCTTGAAATGCAGACTGCAGCAATATAGGCCGCCAGTATGTGGGTGGTAATGGCTACCTGCATAGCATTCGGAGACATCTTGACTGCCATGAATTTGTCAGTGGCTCCCAAAATCTATAGCCGTCTGTCTGCAATTGTATGTAAAACTCACAGCTATCAGTGGGGTAGAATAACCATCCCCCACCACTGACCCCAAATACAGCTGTACATAGTAAGTGATGGTAATCCAGCACCACACAAAACCAATACTGGGTGTTTGCTGGGACATTGTACAGGCAGGAAAAGGTGTCCTGCACCCTAGCTGACTATTCACTATGATAAGTAAAGGGCAATTTAGACAAAGAGACACCACAGTAATCCTCCTGATGGAAGGAACGGCTAATTTATATCATTTAGATGAAAGAGAAGTAATTGTGTGACCCCTGCAAAAAAATGAATATACAATTTCTAGATGGCTTCAGAAGAGATAATATCCTGGAAGCCAGCAGCAAGTGTAATGTTTATAATGTTCTTAATATTATTGCATTTTATTTTGTTTTTTTTATTCTTTTTATGTGACGAAATTATTAGGTTTCAATGGCAGATTTCTTATGAAGTTTCTGGTCTTCTGGCTGTCTTTATTTGAAGTCACAACGTCTGCTCTGAATATGGAGCCATCCGGGTCAGTGACTTGTAAAGTATTGGAGTGATTAGGGCTGCAATTACACAGAGCGTCTGCAGAACGGCTGACAGCTGCTCTGCCCGTTAATCCTGGCTAAAAAAAAAAAGCTGAAATATTACATTCAGAGCCTGCACTTAGTTGAAGCACCTTTGGTAGCAGTTGCATCTTTGAATCTTTTTGGGTGATGATGGAACAAATTTTGCACACCCAAATCGGGGGATTTTCTGCCGTTCTTTACAAATCCTCCCAAGCTCAGTCAGATTGGATGGGGACTGACAGTGAACATTAATTTTTCAGGTCTCTCCAGAGATGTTCAGTAGGATTCAAGGCTGGGCCACTCAGAGTTGTCCCTAAGCCACTCCGCTCTTGTCATCCCTTTGTGTTTTGGGTCATTGTCATGTTGGAAGGTTCCAACCAGTCTAAGGTCCTGAGCACTGCGAACACGTCTTCATTAAGGATTCTGATTTCCCTAAAAACTGGTCAGGGTTTGAGTCCTTGCTACTGAAAACAGCCCACAGCATGATGCCACCACCATGCTTCACTGTTAGGATGGCACTGGGCACGTGATGAGCTGTGTCTGGCTTCCACTTGGTGACTCTGCTATAAAGCCCAGATGGGTGGAGGGCTGCAGTTAGGTTTCTTCTTCTGGAACTTAGTCCCATCTCCACACAGGATCTCAGTCAGGTGACCATCAGGTTTTTGGTCACCTCTTTCACTAAGGCCCTAGATTGCTCAGTTCGGCTCTTGGAAGAGTCCTGGTTGTGCCAAACTTCTTCCATCTGAAAAATATGGAGGCCACTGAGCTCCTGAGAACCTTCAGTGCAGCAGAATTTGTTATATGTAGCCTTCCCCAGTGCAACAATCCTGTCCCGGAGCTCATTTGGCCTCATGGCTTGGTTTTTGCTCTGATTTACATGGTCACCTCTGAGGCCTTTTTAGAGAGGTGTGTAAGCCTTCCCAAATCACATCCAATCAATTTAATTTACCATCAAGGTGCAGAAACCTCTCAGCAGCAACTACGAGAAGTGGGAGGGCCCCTGAGCTAAATTTCAAGTGTTGTTGCAAAAAGCCTTTACTTATGTAAAATTGATACTTACTTTTTTTCCTTTTTAATACATCTACTTGTCTAAAACTCTGTTTTCATTTTGTCATTATGGCGTACTGAGTGTAGAATGGGATAAAAATGTAAATGAATGTAGCATCAGGCTGCAACATAACAAAATTGAAAAAAAAAAGCAAAGGCGTCTGAATACTTTCTGAAGTCACTGTCCCCTATTTATTAAAGCTCTCCAAGGCTGGAGAGGATACACTTTCATCAGTGAAGCTGGGTGATCTAGCAAACCTGGAATTGAACTGGTCCAGGATTGAAAATATTTTCTAGCAAATGACTTTTAAGAAATTCATTCCAGGTTTGCTGGATCACCCAGCTTTACTGATAAAAGTGTATACTCTCCAGCCTTGAAGAGCTTTAATAAATCAGGTCACTGTAAATAACTATGCAATGTACAAAACCCTTACCCTGATATCTGGAAGACCCTTCACATAGGAGTCTGAGATAACAGATATATAGTTCTAGAGCAAACTTTCTCCACCTTTTATCCCTGAGGAAATACATTTTCTGGTCTTTGGGAAGCTCTGCTAAAACACAATTATTGGGGAAGAGTGGGGGCAAAAAATCTTTTCAGACACAAACACAAGCCACTGACCGTAGACAGATTTTCCAATGTGCAGGTGGCCATCTTTATTACAATATCTCAAATATTAAATAACGCCATGATAACACTCTTGACAATGGGGTGTGCATTACTGGAAGTGTAGTCGGGTGAGCAGCATTGTCATTGCTATAGACAGACAGGACCCTGGCCTGAATTCCTGCCTTGCCCAGGACAAAGTGCGTCCATATAAAAGCAACTACAGGGATGGGGGGGGCAAGATCTGCCTACTGCAACCAGACAACTAGCTCAACGCCTACATAGAATATACTGGGAACTATGAAAATGGGTTCTTAGACTCGACTGTAGTGTATAATTGAAAATACCAGCCTGACACTGCTGAAATACAGATCGGAGGAATGGGGTAAATTGTGATCTCTACAGAGCTACTGAAGAGAACCTGTCTAATTCCCTAGGGGAAGTCAGGTGATTTATGGCCATTTCTACATCTCACATTGTCAGAGAAGGATGTCGAGGTGGCAAACTTGGAGCAGCATTACCCCCGTGAGAAGGGTAACACTGCTCCACAACCTCCGCACACAGCTTCTGGAGATAGAGGGGGTGTTGGCACTACTCGTACATCTCATGCTCTGTGCGAGCGGAATCACATTTGGTTTGTGGTCATCTCTGGTGGGAGGAGGGGCTGGGGCTCCAGGATCTTCACACAGCACCATACACCGCCTTATGCTTCCAGCTCAAAGCCTAAGCCGGCCTTGTGACCTCCGGCACTAAAGTTCTTCCCGTTGATCAGAGCAGAGATGGTCAGCTTGACACCTGAACATAGAAAAAAAACAGATGAAATAGAAATCTGTTAAGGACACATTACTGCACCGAGTGTCAGACAGCACTCCTTCCCTCCAATCTCTGGCCTTTTATTACCACTGGGTGATGCAGTGCTAAGTGATGGTGAAATCTGACATCAAAGTGTATTCTTTGTATTATATAAAGTGAAAAGTAACCACCCAGTAATCAAAATTTCAGTTTCTGCAGCAAAACCACTATCTGTATAGAGAGAACCCCAGGGTTATTTGGAGCACTCAGGAGCCTAAAAGGAAGAGACATGCAGGAACCTCTACTTGTATGATTTTAAAACCCAATCAAAAGCTTATTACATATTTTAGGCATAGCACTTACATAAAAAGGTAATATTATCCATTTATTAATATTATCCATTTTTTATATAACACTAACATACTATGCAATGCTGTACAACATCCATACTCATGTCACTAGCTGTACCTCAAAGGGGCTCACAATCTAATGTCCCTAACATAGGCATCTGTCATTACCACAGTCTAAGGTCATTTAAACTAACTGCATGTTCTTGGGATGTGGGAGGAAACCCACACAAATACGGGGAGAACCTGCAAACTCCATGCAGATAGTGTCCTGGCTGGGATTCAAACCTGGGATCTAGCTCTGCAAAGCCACCAAGCCACTGTGCTGCCCTTGTTTAGAAATCCAACAGCCCTGAGACTGCTGCTGAAAGCCATGTCTTAGAGCTGTCACTCAAGCGACACTTAAAGTATTCTGCTCTGCTCCTTACCCAGTATCTATATAGAAAGTTAGGCAAGAAGGGCAGAGGAGCTTGGCCAGCACATATTAGGGCTATGCTGTGTGAGGTGAGAGGGGCTGAGCTAGGTAATTGGCTTTCCTTGAGAAGTTAATTTTCTAGTAACATAAAAGGAAAATATAAGAAAATAAATATTTATATTATCATCATCAATATACAAGAAAAGCAGGTACATACCAGGCCGCAGAGTCTGTGAGTAGCCCACTCCAATCAGACTGGCATTGTTAACTTTGGCCTAGAAAAGAAACACAATTGGGTTATTACTAATAATATTGACAAAGCGGGGGGAAAACAGTTTTAAATGGACAAGTTTCCACTGACAGATGAATAAACGATCGATGTACACACATGATTCTGTTCTATGGAGAGGGGGATGGGTGAGGAAGAAGGAGCGGCACCCCACTGTGCTCTTCTCCAAAGGACTTCCCAGCAGTGACATCGGGGGAACCACTGTACACATCACATTTTCACTATTATCTCCCCTGTGTAAGTAGCCTAAAGCATACCTAAGCTCAGAATTTTCACTTTAGATAAAAGGGTAAACAAGCCTTTTTTTTTTTTTTTTGTAGCACCGGCCCCTAACTCTCGATCACCTAGGCCAGTGGTGTCAAACTCAAATACACAGAGGGCCAAAATTAAAAACCTTGAAATTTATTGAAAAAATTGAGGAAGTTTTTCCTTCTCATTAGATATAAAACCTTGATGTGATCACAACCGGCATCACTTGGATAACAGCAGGCTACGCACAGCCTGAGACACCGCTATATGACACAAGGCCATGGGTCGCCAGGAAGCCCCTGTACCTCCAAAAGCCTCCCACGTGTAGCTGAGGGGAGTGCTGAAAATGCCAGACATGGCCAATGCGAGGCTAAATCTTATGAGCGGCCTGCCACTGGAACTCCCTCTTCATTGAAATAGCACCGCTTCTACAATTCCGGGCATTACATGCGTCTATATTACAGTCCAATGTGGGGCCACACATAGGCAGAGAGCCAGCTGGTCTATAGACGCAAGTGATGCCGGGAATTGTAGTAGCGGCGCTATTTCAATGCAGCGGCAGGCCAGTTGCAGTTCATGGGCAGTGAGATCGGCAAGTTTTTTTCCCATCTACATCTCCTGATCTCGCATCTGGGTCGGGTGACATAGAAGGAGGAACCAGGAAAAAGAGGAGAAGATGGCAGCGTCCAGAGTGCCAGCCCGAAGACAGATGCCGGGACCAGGCAAGACCTGATTGAAGAGACCTCCAGATGGATCAGAATGCCCTGTGGGATTGTAGGTAAGTGAATTTTTTATGTTATGGGGTACTTTTGAGTTTAGTTCCTCTTTAACTCAGGTACTGACCAATTCCTGGCAACAGTGACATCCTCAGTGCTTAAATGCTGCCTCAGAGCCATTGCTAATAGCTCCAATAGAGTCAATGGGAAGGAATGATCAAGGCTGTCACCATCAGGTCAGGTAATGGCTCTAGGTTAGGTAAAGATGTATATTTTTATTATTATATAATCCTGTGATACATCAGCTTGGTATAAAACCAAGAAAAGACTGCCACAGTCAAATGTGTAAAGACAGAATTGAGATCTTGGAGGCTTGTGCTGGAAAAGCAGTTACTAAACTACACCCCAGCCAAAGAAATAAAGTAAAAATGTTTCTGGGAAATTTACAATGATGGAAAAACCCCACAGACTGTTAAAGAGTTCAATGGCTGCACCCACCCATTACCAAACCAAATCTATTATTGACTGCTTGGGCAACAACTACAATAAACATGAAGTCCGGTAGTTAAGACACCACAGAGTTACATTCCAGACATGTCAACTGTATAAGTGTAAAGGATTATGAGGCGTGTCAGCACCCACACCAAGTAACCATCTAACTTACAGAGAGGGTGGTGTTTGAATCCAGATGGTACTTGGCTCCAATGCCAAAGCGTGTGTTGTTGCTTCCTGCACTCCATGCCAAGCTCACAGAGGTCTCCACGTTCTTATTGACCTTCTGATAGATAGATCCCCCTAACTCAGTGCCGTCATTTCTAGGAGAGTAGGAACCAAGAGAATGTTATCCGACACAGATATTACATCATTATACAACGCACGTTTTCAGTGTATGGAGACACCCAGCCGCATTATAACACTCACACATTTGTATGCAGTTGGAAGTCTCCTGCCATGTAGCCCAGGGCAAAGTTATTCTGTGCCAATCTGGATTTGGCCGTGTCAAATGACATCTGATAGCCAGCCAGCCAACCTTGGTATCCCAGGACTCCCCAGCCAGTGATGGTAGGACCGGCCATGTCCAGGTCCACATCACATCCCAGATTGGCATAGTCCCTCTTATAGGAGGTCTTCAGCTTAGCACTCTTCTTGCTGCAACACAAAGAACAGGAACATTTATTGCTCATCACCTGCAACAAAATGGTATTGATCAAGACATCATCGGCCTCAAATACATAATTCCCAATAATTTTTAGTCTTGTCACTAAAAACTAGAAAAGCCATTTTTATCCTCAACACAAAGGAAAACAAGAAGCAGCATTTATTTTATATCAGCTACCAAAATGCCTGCTCTCTGGTCCTGAGGTGACAAACAACCACTGCAGTTCAAAAAGTCACTAAAGTAAATACATGAACCCTCGTGCAGTAACCAATCCGAAGGGAGAACATTTAATTTTGTGATCCCAGCATTTCCATCTTTCCTTCTATAATACAATAGTAATATACGAGGGACAAATGTTTAGACACTTAGGGATAGTACAGACAGGCAGATTTTTAATTCTGATCTAAAGGAATAATTGGACCTAAATAAATCTGAAAGGGATTCAGCAGATCACAGGAGACCCTATAGCAGGATCATTTATCAGCGCCAAAACCAAGACCTCCTTTTGCTGACCATAGCAGCCAAAAATCTGGATACATACCTATGATGATGCGGTCTTAGAAAAGATGCCACTACTCACCCAGTATTTGGTACGAATGTAGTATCCAGCGCCAGCTTCAGACCCTTAGCCAACTGTATACATACAAACAAAAGGCAGGGATGTCATTAACCCGTTGTAATCCTAATCTATTCCTTGTCCCCTCCATAGATAAAAGCAAAGTAGCTCACCTTGTCTTCCAGGGACACCTCAGTTCCCAGGGTGTTGTCTGTGTTCCATTTCTGGGTAAAGGTGATTCCAGCCTCTGCAAGCTTGTACTTGGTTTCCAAGTTGCCTGATGCCTTACCTGTGTCTGTGTTTGAAGAGCCACTGCTGGTGAACTCCTAGAAACACAACAAGATAGAGCCAATGTTACTTGTGACTAACCTCCATTCTTTTTTGCACTTTTACCTATTGTACAGTCTGATATTTGAAGACAGTGCACCACCTAATATAACGCAGCCTTATGTCACATTTTTCCAAAAAACAAATAGGGGACATCAAAGCAATGTCTGGTGGGAATGTTGAAGCTGAAACTATTTTTTAAGCTGGGTGAGAAGAAATTGTAGGCCCTGTATTGTGACCCAACTCAACAGTAACCACCCAAAAACAGGCGGGTAGTTACTGAAAAGTGACGTGTAGTGCGCCCCATGAAGTCATCAATATGGCTGCAAAATATATGCTATCCTTGGAAGGCCGGAGTGGGGCTCCGCATGATGGCCTATTATGTGTCCTGCTGATGTTAGGTATCAGTGTAAAGACCCGGTGTCTGTGACCAGTGACTGATCAGAGGCAGGAACATGTCAGTGCAAGGAAGACAAGGATGGGTCTCTCTACTGCTTCCTCAATCATGTCCTGCAGCTGTCAGTTGTTTAAAAACTAAAGAGAACCAAAAGAGGACAGCACAACACCATACTCATCTCCAATGGCTCACAGAATACAAATGGGAATGAAAGTGGAGACCAGGGACCCAGGAAACATTCTGCCTTTAGGAATCAGATGGAGAAAACAGAAGTATGTACATAAGGTTTTTTTTTTTTTTTTTTGCTTCACTCTGGATGAAATCGTTCATATAGGTTTTTATTTGGAATATGATGGTTGATTATTATATTTATTTCATTGAGGTTAAACTCGATGGCTTTTTTTTTTTCACCCTTACACCTGCTTGTAGCTTATTCTCTACACTGCAATTCTGTGTGAGCAGTTAATTCCTTATTTCTAAATTCACCAATTGTGAGAGATCCTTGTATGCACCACCACTAGGAATGAGCAGGCTGACTATAGTTTCACAGTTTGCTAAGTTCGCAGACAACATCTAGGATACTAAGCTGTACAGAGCAGTACAAGGGGATGGACTAGTAAGTATGGTGGCCCATATTTGTCTCAGAGATGTCCCCATGTCATGTCAAATAAAGAAGGTCACCACTGCATTCTTTACCCAGCACTCAATGCACAAAGGTAGGAAGAAGATATCAGAGTGGGCACATGAATACATGTGGAAAGGTAGCAGACAAAGGGGCGATATGTAAAATGAGATAACAATATCCTAAATCTCAGTTGTTTTCTCTTACCATCTGTAGATTTTCCAGGCAGCATGGAAAGGCAGAGAAGTACCACAAATTTAACATAATATTAGATGTACATAAAACGGTTTATAAACATCATCATCATCTACTTACAACCCCACTAGAGGACTTTGTCTTCAGCTCCAACTTTACAAGGCCAAACCCTAAAAAAAAAAAAAAAAGAAATCCATCACATTTCCTGTGTTACCACACAAAAAAAATCATGTTTCTTGCAATACCTAACAAACATTACAATCTGATGAGCTGGTCACTGCAGCTTCATGGCTCAGTTATACATCACTGAAAGATTCTAGGTGGGCATGAGCACATGTACGTATGCATTTACAATGTATGTCAAGGCAACAATTAGAGTTTATTTTGTACATCTCTGCAATACACTTGCGTTTATACACAGGCAGGATGTTATTGGCCAATAATACGCCTTTGTGTTGAAATATGTTCTAAATAATTTTTTTGCAATTTTTTTGTTGCCAATATTCAGAGTTTGCCAAGGAGGGGTCATGTGCTATAAAATGCTGAAAACAAATCTTACATGAGTTTTTATGGACTGCCACTGAAATGAACAGGGCCTTGAAATGAACTTACCACAGTAAAAAGCACCAGCTCTATTTTGGGCATTATATGCCAACTCAGCACACAGCTATGACACCGCTGAACAAAATGGGAAAGTGTGCACATGCATTAGAACCTTTTTTTCTTTAAACTCGATCTTAACAGGACATCTAGCCATCAATGGCAATACCTTTATCTTTTCATGTGTATACCAGTGTGTGGTGTGTGTATACACTTCCAATGACAAAGACTTACCATAGCCTTTATTGAAAACATCACGGGCTGCCTTGCCCAGGTCTGCGTAGTTGGGTGGTACAGCCATGGCTCTGTGGAAAGAAACAATAGTTATTATTTACATTTCTATTTACCTGCATATAAGCCTTTTCATGAACCTGATCCCCCATTAAAATAACAAAAAAAGGCCAAACCCAAAAAGAAAACAGGACTAACTGCATTTAAAGTAACCCTGCCCCGGTACTGTTTCTGCACCGTAGGCCCCCCATTGGATGATGTGGTTTCTATGGATGACCCTCTACATCAGTGGTCGCCAACCTTTCCGACCTTATGGACCGCACATGCGCGGGGAGCTGTGTGTCACTCAAAGGGTAAGAAACTTCCCCCAGAGTGATGTCATGATGCCAGAACCCGCTTACTTTCCCATCGCAAGCTCAGACCTGCTTGCTAAATTCCGAGGGACAGTAGCGCAGGGCTATGGATGCAACAAAAGAGAGAGCGGGAGGATTGTGTCTATATGGGGGACAGAGCCGCAGACCACCATTATTTTATCACGGACCACCAGTTGGTGACCGCTGCTCTACACCACTGTGGCAAATATAGGCTGAAGGAAGGACAACCTCCTGCGTCATTGTTTGTATCTGTTCATCATTTGCAAACGCTAATTAATGTACAGCGCTGCTTTATAAATACAGTATATTAAAAATACCAGTGCTGTTAATTGGTGAATTGTTGGGTATTAGGGGGTGTTATGGACAATGGGAGAAATGTAGTGCTTCTTTGTGTGTGAAAGCCATGAGCCGACTGATCGCTGTAGCAAAGGAGATTTTACCTTGCTCCAGTTAAACAAAAAGCATAAGAAGATCAGATTTATTATAAATCCTGACTGCACTGAAGGAAACCCTGAAGGCTCAGTCAATTTTTCTGACTGGCTGTAGTTTTAATTTACTATAACCATTGGTCATTTGCCAAAACAATCATTGCCTAACAGCAAACCATAGCATAGGGAACTCTATACCAGGACGACAAAAGGCCGCACCTATTAAGTATCTAACCGAAAAAACCTGTTCCCACCGAGCAACGATCATTCTGCGTCTTCCCCCTACCATGCACGCAAAAAAAGAAGCCTTTGTCTGATTAACACATGATGAGCCAAAAAATATTTCCCATGTGATGAATCAGCTTAGCTGGCCATGTAAAGGTGCGTAAAGCTGCGGTCACATGACCGCGTGACAGAAGACGGCTGCCATTGTACAGATATGTTATCCCTCCTCCCCACAGGAGATAGTCTGGGGTAAGCTTCTTATTTTTTGATGATTCAATCCATTTAAAAGATCAGAGTCCACACAGCAGGCATACAGTACATATTTGCACAAATCGGCACAGAGCAAATATGGCCTCATTTACCATTCACACCTCTGAAACGTCTGCCTAGGCTGCCTATAACAAGTTTACTGTGGGCAACAAGGTAACAATGTTTATTCTTTAAAGCAACATTTGACAAAAAAGAATAGCTGAATGAATGTAAAGTGAATGGTATATTGCAACGTTGGACCGTATGTTTTTTTTTTTTAATTAGCAATGCGGATTTGCATACAAGATGTGATGTAAGGATTGGTTGGGGAGGGCAGCCAGCAAACATGGCCCCTAGAACACTAGGCGGCAGTTCTACGCGGCACTTGTGATTCAATCATATTCCAATTCCTCCAATGCTCCACCATACTCAGCGAAGTGACATGAGCCGTGCTGTTTAAACCCAACCCAACCCACTAGGTAATCGCTATTTACAGCAAGACATATTGTAATATTCTGCCAATTTTTATACAAAGATCTGTTAGAGCAAGCAATAAAATCACTGACAGGTGAAGGAATGAATATTGTATATCCGGTTTTAATGTCATGAGGTGGGATATCCCACCCATATCCCCCGGGTTGTTCTTGTAGGTGATATGTAAGTGTAAGGATTGGAGTGACTTTGGATAAACTACAGCTTAATGACTGGGTCAGAGCATCTCCTACATGTCAGACCTTCTGTATTCCCAGTATGAAGGGTCCAAGGAAGGACAACCTGCAATATGAGCATCCAAAGCTGAATGAGACGCTTAGAGGAGAGCGGGGTGGAGGACTAGCTCCTATCTGGTCCTTCTTTTCAGACAAATTGCTGAAAACTATAATGCTGGCCATGCATGTCTGCATGTCATGCAGACCAGTCGGAGACCACGATGACGGACCATAGGAAGAAGGTCACATGATCTAACACATCCGCTCCGAATATCTTGGTGACAGATACAACCGGACTCCTTCAGAACTCTTGTGGAGTCCATGACTGGGCAGTTAGGTGCCGTTTTGCTGACACAAGGGGGACAATTTATAGACACGCACAGACATTTCTGTCCACAACAAGAGATTTGATCCATCCAGATTTAAAAGTTCAGCTGAGTGTTCTCCTTGGAGCCTTGTGAGTGGCTATTGAGGGGTAGAAAGAAGAGTGTTTGTGGTGGTGGTTGGGGTGTTATCTATAAACCCTGTCTATCAGGTGCAGTGTTCTCCCCAGCTCCTTTTAGCTGGGCGCACCATTTGGCACTTTTCAATAGCCACCTGGCTTTTTTTGGAAGGTTATGATGAGTTGGGTCACAATACAGAGGATGCCACCCGCCTACAGCTTCTTCCTAACCAGCTCAGTGCTCAACCCAGAATTCTTTTTAAGCCGGGTAGCAGCCCGTCTTGTGACCAAACTCTTTGGTAACCACCCAAAAACAGGCGGGTGGGTGCTGAAAAGTGCCGGGTGGTGCGCCCAGCTAAAGGTGCCTGGGGAGAACCCTGCAGCTTAAAAACATTTCTGGGTTGAACACTGTGGCGGTGAATTTTCCTCTGCTGTAAACAAAACAAGGAATGAAGAGACATTTTTCCATGCGCGAGAAATCTCCCCCAAGACGGCAGTCACTGGAACAAGCGTCACTTTTGGAAGATTTACTCTTAGAACAGTTATGATGAAACAAAGGCAGAAATAGAGTAGTGAACATTCAGATCTCTAAAGTGAATAGTGACGAGGCTGACGGAAGACATAAAACCACTGAAGTCCCAGTGAAAGTCAGCGAGTGACCGGGCTTATCTTATACCAGGAATTAATGCTCAGATTTGTGTACTGGGCGTCAGTAGAGATAGTGAAGGGGAATAATATTAGCAGGGACGCGGACATATTTTCCACTGCCGGTGATTCAGACCTGGCTAAGTCTGTGGAGAGTCACATGACCACAAGTCACTGTCATCCCAGTCAGTATGAGCGTACTAACTGACCCCATGTGACAGCTGGGATAGGTTCTGCTTAAATCTATGCTGCCCTCCACACCCAATAACCTTTGCATTACATAGATGACTTTACATTGTGGAATGAAGAAGACCCTGCACGCTTTAATATTGACGTCTATAGAGATGGGAAAAGCTGGGAAATGCTAACCACCTCCACACCCCTCAATAACTCCAGATATTGTACAGAGATTCTACTTGTCCTGTGCAGACCTAAATTCCATTATCGGCTCTGCCTGGCTGACTTCCTCTGTGTGTAAATAACCCTCACTACTTCCCACCATTCCATATCTCCCCTCCTATTGTGTGTTACTTCCCCCACCTCTTAGAATGTAAGCTCTTCGGGGCAGGGTCCTCCCCTACTCCTGTGTCGCTGTTTGTATCTGTCATTTGCAAGCCCTATTTAATCAACAGTGAAATATGTTGCCACTATATACATACTGTTACAAAAATAATAAAAAATATGCTGAATTACCAATAAACCTTGTTACACACAGCTGAGCATTATTTCCCAGACTCCATCACTGTGTACCGCCATCCAAACCTAAAATACAAATGACAAGCCCCTCCTACTTACACTCATCAGCCAATCAGGATGCAGCTGTATCCAGACATACCAATCCAATGCGGGTATATAAGAGCCAAACACATCAGCACGGCATCAATGTAGACTCAATCCAAACTCTGGATTCTTGTATAGGAATATTTTTTCAATGCCCCCATTGTTTTAACTCAACCCAAATTTCAGATGCATTACAATCCTTTTGCAATAAAATGTTTAATCAAATAATTTTTCATTCTGATTCGAGCTAGCTATACATGGTTATGTTTTGGATCGATAAGGCACCCATCAAATCAACTAAAACAAATTCAATGGCCATCAGTTTTTATTCAATCGGTTATCCGATCATATTGAAGCTAAAACCACTTCTGGTGTCACAATAAATATGATGGATAGATATGATGGTAAGTCAATCACAAGGATTCATTTATTATGATTGTAATATCAATGGAAAATAAAATTAAGAGTAGTGGACATCTAGCACAGGTCATCATGAGGTCAGAGGTCTTACAGTTGCTGCCTGATCCCACGTTATAAACAAAATGCATCCATTCTGAATGGCAACGCACCAACCTTTTCTTTCTGTTTTTCATGGACAGTTACTTTACTTCTAATATACCCGGGTAAAAACAAAGATGGCAGATTTATGGTATCAGCAGGTTGTCTCCTATGTGTACATAACACTACAGCGCCCTCTAGCTGACACCAATATGCACAACTACAGGGCTCTGTTTGATTCTGTTATGGTTACAGGTAGTCCCCCGGTTACATTCTTGATAGGGACTCTAGGTTTGTTCTTAGGTTAAATTTGTATGCAAGTCAGAACAAGTACATTATTTTAATAAATGCAATTAGGACAGATGTTTGTCTGAACATATTATTAGACAGCTTAAAGAGGCCGCAGAAAGAGCTCACCCCCTAAGATCAGCCACAACCTCAGCAGTGTTTAGCAAAAGATTTCTTCTGTAAGTCATGCAAAGCCCCCCCTACCAAGCCTCTGTCCTGCACATTAGCGAGCAGGGAAGTCCCGTTTGTATCTAGGAGTCGTCTGTATGTTGGGTGTCCCTAACGCGGGGACTACCTTACTTAACAATACCTAGTTAGGTGCTGGAAGACAGCGTATGTTATCAGCATGAGTTCAGAGAAGCAGCAGTCCGCTCAGATCCCACACTCAGCTGTCACTTGCACCCAAACATAATAAAACTATATCCAGAGGTAAATATCAATATTTCAAAATAGGCCTGCAGCGTTAAAACTTTACCTTTGTTCAGAATTTAAATTCCAGATTTTAAAAATGCCGTTAGCGGTTTCTAAACTCGAGAATGTAAAAAGCCCACCTGCCTGCAAAGTAGCAATATACTTACCTGTCCAGTAGGTGGCGCCCTGGATCCTTATCTTCAGGATCTGCAGCAGCTGAACATAGACGTTCAGGATGCCACGCCCCCTGCTAAATGGGGTGGCTGCACCCACGGGTGGTGGGATAAGGGGGTCCTTTTATACCAGGCCTCAATCAAAGGTGCTTGACTTTTGTATTGCTGGAACTTTTAGACAAGAGGCTCTGGCTGCACCCACCAGTGTGCTGGAGCTCGGTGGAACTACAGCATTTCTCTGTAGATCTGCAACTCAGCATTTCTCTGTAGATCTGAAATTCGCCATGAAGCTTGTCCAGCCACAGCAGATGACGACCCAAGATGCAACTTATAGGGCGCCACCAGCAGGACAGTCATTAGCAGTTCTCCTGCTCAGAAATCCTGATTCTTGCCATGTGCCCCCTACAGCAAAGATGAGACCACAACCAGCAATGCTACAATTTTTCAGTAATACATTAATGAGCATGTATTAATGAGGGCCCCTTATATACTAGTTTAGGGGCCCCAATATTCATTATTGGAATCACTAAAGGCTTAGGTAAAGGTGCAGATTTCATAGAGCATCCCCCCCCCCCCAGCTCTGTACATGGAACATTCCTACAATATAAAAGATGATTGCATTGACTCAGGGTCATTCTTACTCTCCGGCCATGGAGGATGACCCTGACCACTCCCATATACCGTGTAATATCCTCCACCATTATTATGTTGTATAAAGCACTGACATATTCTTTAGCATTGTACAATAGAGCCCAGTGCCCCCTCCTCAATGACAGGCCATTGTCCTTCTCCCACCCTACAAGGCCTGCAAGGGGCCCCTTAGTACATCCTATGCCTGATCTGTGGCCCCTTCTTATCCTCTCGTAGCCCCCAGCTATGTACTCCCAGGCCCAGTCCTCCATGACAACTGAGGCATCCTTCAGCCTTGACAGCTGTGACAGGACCACAAGTTTCAGCATAGACATAATGTTATGGTTATTTTACCCCCTCCACTGGCTGCCCAGAGCCCACCACATGACAGACATTTACCCCCTCCCGGTCACCCACCACGAACAACCCAGTCCCTGTCACCTGTCCCCAGCTGAAGGTCTCTGCGTCTCTAAGAGTCAGGCGCATGCGCGAATACCCCAACACTACTGTAGGACCACATGACACACCCAGCCACGCCCCCAAGCGCTAGCGGTTAGCCGCAAGCTCACCTCATTGGCTAAACTAAGGGCTGGAGGACTGCACGGCCCGCTGCAAAAATAATTTAGTAATCATAGAGTCCCGCGTGTGAAATAGAGGGGCTACCTATCGTTCATCTAATTTCAGTGATCGTGCATGTTTCTGCAATATACTTTCACCTTTACATGTCACTTCCTGCATCGTTCAAACGATTGTATCTAGCGTGTGGACACTGTTTGTGGATTATATTTTCGTATCGTTACAGCATGTACAGTATTGTGCACAATATGATTGTTCAAGTATAATGGTGCATAATCATTGATCGGTCGTAATCGTTCATTTTCTAACAATAATTTTTGGAAGTGTGTACCTAGCCTAATGGTGCTGACAAGGACTGTGGCGGCTCTGATTCATTGATCGGTTATCTGAAGTATTACTATTGTTACTATTATAATTAGTTGCATTATCTTTGGTATTACTAAAGAAATGCAAAAATACTAGTTTGCTTTCTCTCTCTCATTATGGGTTTATTTCATTCGAATCTAAGACCAAACAAGAAGTGATAGTTATCAAAGTCAAACTATTTGATGCCATTAAATATAACAGTTATAGAAAATACACAGCTAAGGTCATACTTACCTAAAAGAGCATCTGACAAATAAACAAATAAAATAAAACAATGGGATGAGAATCGGTATTGGCGGAGTGGGGTGACTGTTGTAATGGTGGAAACAATACTGAAGCGTACGGCTCGGCAACGGTTGCCTCATACAACTTAACACTACACTGACATCACGCTGCCCCTCCATTGTTTTCCCATCACTAGTACAGTTTGTGAATTTAGTGCAATATAGAGGTGGAAATTGTCATTCAGAATATAAGAATTCATTAGAATAATATTTTTGTTTTATTTTTAATAAAACATAAAAATAGCAGATAATGTCCACATTTTATTGTGGACCTCTGGTTGGTGACCAGTGCTTTAAAAGACCTAAAAAGTATTGTAATTATGTAAATAGGTTAACGCTTGAGATTGTAGTTGTAGGTTGTAGGTCTCATATTGATGCACAATACATTGGGTAAGACTGGAGGAACATAGACTATCATGGGAGAAACTGGGCGATCCAGCAAACCTGGAATGGATCTGGTCCAGGATAGAAAACACTTGCCAACTAACCACAAATGATTTTTATGAAATCCATTCCAGGTTTCCTGGATCACCCAGGTTCCCATATGATAGTCTATCTTCCCCAGTCTTGGAGAGCTTTATTACCGGTAAATCAGGCCCATGGAGTATCATAGAGTCTTTAATTTAGAATTAATCCTAACATGCTTGATGCATAAAAATGTGTTGCAATAATGCAATGCGATATTGGGTACTAGATACCTTCTTTTAAGCATAACTCTTTAATCCCTTTTTTTGAACTCTTTTGCCATTTGCTGTCTCTTGATGTCATGCATAGTTGCCTCTATGCAGAAGACCAACCTAAAATACTTTAAAAAGGAAACGATTATTGTTTGCAAGCATCATTGGAATATTAAAGCAGACAAACCAGCCATTGATATGACCTTCTGCAGCAGCACATAACAAGCTGCATTGGATTTATTAAATACATAAACCTGTCTGGCTGATATCAGTACCCTTAAGGTGAAAATAACATTGGAAGCAGGTGCAAGGTGGTCTTGAGTGGATGATTTTTTGGTGATAAAGGTCAAGATTGCAATTTCCCTCACTTTCTGCCCTGCTGGCCAATGCCCACCAAGACAAAACATTGGGTGAATCAACCCCAGAGGTGACACAGCACAAAACAAAGGAGCTAGGCAATCCACAGTAAAAGCAAAGTTTTCAGCCCACTTTCACAAATAATAATGTTATAATTTACATCAAAACAGCAGGGTAGCTCAGCGGCGAGCACTATTACTTTTGCAGCACTGGGTCCCAGGTGTGAATATGAGCCAGGACTACTATCTGCATGGAGTTTGTATGGCTTGCCTCTCACATCACAATACATGCAGTTAGGTTGGCTTCCCCTGAAAATTGTCCTTGGATAGTGGTAGTGACATATGACCGAGGTAGTTCACATTACTTTGATCATGGGAAACTGCTGATGGTGTATGTTGCTTTTTGAACAGCTGTAGGTGCAGGAATGTGAGTAATGAAGTTTATTCCTGTTTAAATTAAAGTTTCCTGTTTAAAAAGGAGCACAAAGGTTAAGGCGGACCTAAACTAAAACTGTTACCTTACATTAAAGGGTAGACTAGACAACCCTTTTCTAAAGAGTAAAAATGACCTTCTTTTTTTGAAGAGGGGGTTTAAAAAAAAAAAAAAAGGGAGCAAACCCCTTTCCCTTTTAGTCAGAATGGTAGTGCAGAACCCCTCGGATACATTCGTCATGTATACTAGGACGCTTCTGGCTGCTCATTCTTGGTTCTGTGCAGAAGGATCTTTTTCTCCAATAAAGTAAAAAAAAAAAATTTGATCTTACTCATGCGCAGTGAGATCGGCATTATTTTTCCCCCCATCTACGTCACTAAATCTCGCGCTTGCGCAGTGTGAGATCTGGTGACGTAGGAGGAAGGCAGAAGAAGATGGCGGCACCCGGAGCTTGCTCTGTGCCGAGACCAAGCAGAATACCAGGACAACGCGGGACCCAATCCAGGAAACTGCCGAGGGATTGATGAATCTGCGAAGGTAAAGGTGGGATTTTTTTTTTAAGTTTACTTTTGCTTTAATTCATCTAATGGACCTCCCTTCTCTCCATTCTTGAATATTTTTGTGCTGGAATGCATAGTAATGAGGTAGTTATATTTACAAACTTACCTTTACCCTAAATATCTATACAGATGTGATTTGGGGATGTGTCATTTTTGTGCAAAGTATATCTATAGATTTGGCAGTGTGACCTTAATGTATAAAGTGCCAATATATCTCTTAGACTGTAAGCTCTTCAGGGCAGGGTCCTCTTCTTCTGTGTCAGTTTGTATCTGTCATTTGCAACCCCTATTTAATGTACAGTGCTGTGTAATATGCTGGTGCTATATGAATACTGTTTAGTAATAAAAATAGTAATTATTATTCTCTCACTGTTCTGTGCCACATACTATTTGACTTGTGAATATCTTAATGAACCGATATGCTTTGGTAAACCGGCTTGTTTATTGTTGTACCTTGTATACATTTTTTATTACAAATCATTTTAGCACCTGTCTCTTTTTTTTAAAATAATCTTCCGAGTTATATATTTTTTTTTACATCACTGCCCTGTCTGACATCCAGAAAACCACTAGAGCAGTGTTCTGAAGAACATGTAGAAACCCCTTTATATAACTTCAGGTCTTCAAGTAACCCCCTGTATTATTAATATTACTATTATTAAACAAGACTTATATAGTGCCAACATATTACGCAGCGCTGTACATTAAATAAGGGTAACAATAGTCACAGCTTATAGATTATTAGGGTGGTGATCTGTAAGAAGAATCCCTCTTATATTGGTGGTCATTGGAAGAAATGTCGCCTTTACATATAGCCAAAAACATCAAGGGTTTCTTAAAGAGGAACAAAATGCTGGAGGAACCCCTAGCAACCTTTGAAAGAACCCTGCAGGGGACAGAGAACCTAGTACTCATGTTAAAGACTAATTCCAAAACTAAAAAAAATCCTACCCCTGCAGATGTGGGGTAGGGGGGGGAAATTAAATGCTCACTTTTGTATAAGTGGGGCAGGGAATGTGTAAAAAGGACATTTACTTATCTTATTCCTTTGCTCCCGCAGACTCCTCTTCTATGTGAACGATCCCAAGCAGCCTCCAAGCTGTGATTGCAGGAACTGATGTCATCATCTATAACGTAGAGCCAAAAGCCCTTCACTATAGAGATGCTGTGGGTCAGCGAACAAACCAAAGCTCTGGAAAGTAAATTATCACTTTACCATTACATCTATACAAAACTGAGCATTTAACCCTTGAAGTACATGGACGTTCCACAGTTTTGTTTTGTTTATTCCAAGAATTCAACATTACAAAAAAAAAACTACATTTTACAACCAAGCAGTGGACACAGTCTTGAGGTTCATCTTATAGATTCAAAAATCAACATTTACACAAACTACACATAAAAAAATCAGTTTAATTATCAACACTCCAGTGCGCTTTGTCACCACAGAGTGTAAAAGGCAATAATATTATATTAACAATAAAATGCATTTATTCAAAGACAAATTCATTCTTTTACATAACATGCAAAAATATACATTTATAAAATAAAATATACTGTAAATTCCACATACAAAAATATTTAACATTTCCTAATATTTCCTGAATATAACCATATAAAGAACCAAATTGTGACGTTAAAATGTCTTCAGTGGTTTTGAAATCTGAAGCATCGCAAGGTTTTATTTACAGGAAACCTGTTATAAAAGAATATGGAGGTTGGAAGTGCTGTCTTTTCTTTCTGAAAATGCTAGTTACCTGGCTTTTATGGTGATTCAGAGATTTTTTTACTTTCTGTATTAAAGCCCAACTCTGAGCTTGGGTAGAAAAACCCTCCAGTGATACCACAGGTTCTCTTAATCTTTTACAGTGGGATCCTAAATGCTTTAAAGAATGTTCCCATTTTCTGCAGCATGGAGGGGCTTGGTGCCCTGGGCTCACATGAAAGACTACTGGGAATCATTTAGTCTGAAATGAAGCAGTGCTGGATTGTGTGGCTTGATAGCACCAGAAACAGGGCTTTTTTTTTTTCTACAATTTTAACTTATACCAGCCATGCTCCTTTCTTTACTTCTTTGCCTAAGCTAGACAAAGGCAGTGTAGCCAGGTAACAAGTATCCTTAAAAGATGACAGCATTTGCAGCCCTTGTAAAAGCATCCTAAAATCCCATGCTGCAATGCTAGTGTACAGACAGCAGGTGGCGCAAATCTGCACCATGAATTAGGAACTTAACACTGACCTACATATACAGAAGCTGACAAGTATTAAATGGCTTAGCTAACATCTCTCATGTGTATTGAAGGTTGCAGTTTTGTGTCATGTTTGCCATGTTTAGATGCTGATGAGTAAAATATTTGCCTGGGATTCCCTGGTCAGTTTTCTGCACTTGAATTCCCAATGTTTCCCATTTGCTTACAAAGAACTTCCAGTGTCACTGTTTGATTATCAATATACTTCTTTTTATTACAGGACAGAAAAATGCAACTGGTTGTGCAGGAGCCCCAAAAGGCTTTAGGTGAAGAAACAATGGTGGGACTTCCTCTAAAGAACACAATATCGTCAAGCGTTGACTTCCACCACAACTTTAATTTCTTTTTCTGGTGGACTGATCTTCAACTTCAGGAGTACTCACTATGTCAACTTAGACAGGTCTAGAAGATTCAATATTATTCATAGCCATTCTGTATTCTTAATATGTTAGGGGATTAGTAGTGAATATCAACATCACTGCATAAGTGAACATAAATTGTGCTGGGCAGAATTTGTTTGCACAATAGTGTTTAACGTAGGATTAATAACATTTGGTGCTATATGTCCAGCATTTTAGGAGTATTGCCAGTTAGAAATATGCTAGTTTTTTCTGGTTCTTTTCTGTATAAAAAGGTTTTTGGGAAGTTTTGTATGTTGTCCCATAGGGAGGACTCACACTCCTTTTTTTATGCTGGTTACACCAGGACATGAAAAAAGGGTACAGAGTTATTGTTCCTCTCTTAAAAAACAAAGGAGGGGGGATTCTTGTGTAAAAGACCTGTCTGGGTTGCCCATTGCAATCAGTCAGCTTCTCACTTGCATTTTCTGTACGTAAGTGCATAAGCCGATCAGTTTCTGAGGAAACAAAACATATGTAAATGTCTCTGCTGTCTGAGGGAGACATGCACATGGTAAAGGCACTATGTCCAATTATAATACTTTGCTGATGGTAAGATGCCTCACGTTGCTGCGAGTTCAAATCCACCTCCTGCTTCCTCTTCCTGTGGAGGCAGCCATGTCCAATCAAATGACTAAAAAAAAAAAAAAGAAATTAAATAAATGAACATTTCAGAACAAAATGCATTCCATGTGCAGGCATGCGCCAGATACAGGCTCACTGCATGTACTGTTGGCATTGAAGTATGTACAGAATTCCCACAACCTTTACACATCACATTCAAAATAGAAGCAATTGACTGGTACTGCTGTCTATTGCTATCACAATTCTGTTTGGCGTAAGCAGCATATACATTCTCCAGGATGGTACAGTTGTCCTGATTAGGATTCAAATGAAAACTGTCCCTATCATTCACCACAATACGTGATGGATTGGCAAAGGTCTTATTAAAAGTGGAACTAATGCTCGCTATCCTCACCTATCCCCATTCTGCTGCAGGGTGCCACCATGTTCTTCCTTCTTCTTTGTCATATTTCCTGAGCTGGGGTTCAAGACATCATTAAGTCCCAGCAAGAGCAGGGAAGCCAGGATTTGTGGGTAACCTGATAGTACACCAGAGCGATCTGGCTTTTTTTAAGTGGAACTTTGTTCCTCATGAAGGGTAGATCTGTACTTTAAATTAGTCCCTGGAAAACTGGCTTCATGTTGCATTTACAAATATTACCCTACTCCGAGTTATTTTCCAACTAGTTTGCGGTCTCTTAGTCAAGACTGGGTGGCAACGGTTGTGCAAATAACCCTAAAGACTAGGGTTTCAAAAGGAAACTTAGAGGGAACCAGAAGAATATCACAGCCATGGGATCACCTTTCAATGTGATAGTCATAAGCTTATAATACATTTACCCTAACACTGCAGAGAGTACTTACTGTTAGACTGGAGTCCGGCTCTGTCATTAAACTCCTCACAGAAGACTCCAGGTCTCCACACAGCCTACGTGACTCTGAAAGAAGATCCTCACTGTGGGCAGATACACAAAGCATTAGAAAAAAAGAGATATTTACCAATAAAAAATAAGATCCTTAAGTATGCATTGATCAAGACTTAATGGAAGCACAGGGCCTCCCGGGATACCTACGTCATGTGTCCCAGGACGCTCTGGGTGCTCTTTCTGCGCATGCCCTAATCTCGACCAAGGGGAAAAGATGCTGATCCCACGCATGCACAGTGAGATCAGCTTTCTTTTTTTTTCCCCTTTACAGTGGCTACGTCACCAGATCTCGCACCTGATGAGAGGATACACTTTGCAAACTTGGAATGGATCTGGTTCAGAATTAAAATTTTGCTAACAAATAGCTAATAACTTTTAGGAAATCAATTCCAGGTTTGCTGGATCACCCAGCTTTACTGATGAAAGTGTACCCTCCCCAAAGCTTTAATAAATCATGGCACATGTTTTATGGAGATGGCTTTTCTAGAACAAACCGCTACCACAAGGTCATACTGTTGCCTAAATTGAGGCTAGATTGCGATTGCAAAATACTTGTGTCTTTTAGCACACGTAACTGCAGCCAGCAAAGCTCCATTGGAACTGTAATCATTGAACTTTACATTCCCCTTATTTGTTATTTACACTTTTCCATGTTTCAGATCATCAGTGACAGTACCTTTTCTTTGCGTTCTCCTGGGCAGGGGGTGCAATTCCTGGACCACGCACTTTACTCTGTGTAGAAAATGACAAAATCATCATCACCACAGGACATCCACTGTTTATGTTAGCATTTCATTCAACAGGCTGCTGTCCTATTTTTGCTGTCCAACTGCTTGATCCATTTTGAACAAAACATTGTAAAAATGACAATACATCTATAAACTGACAGCAGATCAGATGTCTGACGATAGGACATTTTGCCATTTCAGTAAGGCAGGGGTGTCAAACTCAAATACACAGTGGGCCAAATTTAAAACTGAAAAAGCACAGCTACTACAATTCCCTGCCTCTATAAAACAGTCCAATGCGGGGGCCCCACATAGGCAGAGAGGCCACTGGTCTATAGATGCGAGTGATGCCGATACTATAAAATACTTGTGTCTATAAAACAGTCCAATGCAGGGTGATGCAGAGGCAGAGAAGCCGCTGGTCTATAGACACGAGTGATACCGGAAACTGTAGTAGCGGCGCTATTTCAATGCAGCGGGGGGGGAGCTGCAATTCATATTAAGGATTCCTTTGGGGGCCAAAAAAAGAACATTGTGGGCCAGAGTTTGACACCCTTGCGGTAAGGCTTACTGCATTCTAAATCAATATGTTGTATTAAGCGACAACATGATTAGGGACAGGGAAAAAAAACGAAAAATGAAAACTTTCATTTAAACACAAGGGTGCCAAATGAAACCATTTAGCAAACTTGAGCTCCTAATATGTATTTGAAATCTAAATTAGGCAAATTAGAAGTTACCCCCTCCTATTGTATAATACTTTGCAACCTTTTAGATAGACAGGATCCTCTTTTTGTTCTGTGTCACCATGTCATGCTCTATATTTTTTTCATGAAAACCATGAAATGTCTTTTTATGCACCTCTAAAAATTATCTAATTTTAGATCACATTTCTTCTATTTTCAGGAATAAAATTAATAAATAAAATACTGGGAAAGTATGCCTGTAACTGACAGCCCTTTAAGATGTCCCCCATACTGCCCCTTTTACTGTCACAGCCTGTACATAGGACATTTCAACATTTCAAAGAATTCAACCTAAGTATACCAATAGGAGGTTACTCCCTTGGCAGATACTGCATATCCATGAGTAAATGGCGTTCTTTGCAGGATATAGATTATTAGCTATTATTGCTCTATACAACCTTCCTAGTGTACATACATTTGTGAAACAGCCGCATGAACCCAAATTTGTCTGTCTCAAGGTCCCCTGAGGAAGCCAATAGGCAAAACGCGTCAGGAGCAGAGACATCAAGAATCTAAATGTATTGTTGTTAAGCAACCTATAATGTTTATGGGCTTTATGGTTTCTATACTTAACCAGATAGAAAAGTATGTAAAGCCCCACACTAGGCCTACAGGGCCTGTGGAGGTTGGGTAAAACTCAATTACTTCTAGCCTGTTCTACTTCTAAATATTTGATAATCTAGGGGTTGGCCAACACTATGGTTTTGATATATCGAAATAAAGCCACAAAAAACTTTCTCACTGTATATGGAATGAGACTCTGTGGCAAAGGGATGAGTAGGTATGCAGTCCATTAGGGGAGTTTAACCAGGGGAACTATTGGATTCACATTACAAATTAAATTGTAGTGTCGGTAGACTTGGCCTTTAAAAGTTAGATGACAGGTATCTATACTGGAAATATTTATGAGGTATAGGCTGCAAAGTGCTATTTATTTGCTTTCCCACTGAAATACAGAGTAAATTTATAAAGAGAGAATCAATATAAAGGGATCTTGTAATGTTCAAATGGATTAAGTAACAAGTTTGGTTTAAAGGAGGCAGTGCAATCTACTTTTCGTAAAAATCTGTTCTCTCACCAACTCGGGCCACATAAATACCATGTAGGAGGAACATGACCATTTCCCTGGCACCCCATTATGCAGTACTCAATACCTAGCGTCTAGCCTTTAGCTGTAAAGCTTCTGTATAATGTAGGAAACTAAAATAAATGAAGCTTGTTCATTATCCTGTTCTGCATTTCTTATATTCAATCCAGACAAAAGTGTCATAACAACAACCTGACATTCATCCCAGCCAGTCTTTTCTCAAAGGCTTAATCAAATGATATAAAATCTTCCAACTTGGAATTAGATCCTCACATATAGACATTCGTACACACACACACAAATTTCTCCTTACACAAGCAATCCTGAGTAGATCCCACAGCTCCTGCTGTCTCTTCTCCTGTCTTTTTACCACCATCTTCTCATCTTCTCTCATCAAACTCATAACCTCCTTTACACGTGGGGCGAGCTCCAGAGCTTTCCTCTTACACAGCACTGTCTTACTGCAGAAGAAAATCCATATATGAACAAACAACCCAAGCCATTGATACATAACTTTCATATTTTATATGACAATAAAGTTAATCTAAAAGTTCTTTGGAGTTCTGGAACTACATATAATAGTTTAATTCTCCTCTGTTTCCCCACGGTGGTGATTCACCCTCTATAAAATGGAGCCTATACTGGAACCGAAACAGAGGGAATGTTATAGTAGTGACATTTTCTGGTGGCAAGTGTCTACAAGAGATTTCCATCCTGCTAGAAAGATCACCTCTTGCTTTCTGTCTACAGGACAAGATGTCAAAGTTATCTCCCAAATGAGTCTTGGATGACAGTTAACATACATGATAGGAAGAATAGTGCCCCAACATTGGCTCCAGTGAGGGAAAGTGTCCCTAATGTTTGTATCAACATCAGGAACAGTGCCCCATTGTTGGTATCAATGGAAGGAATAGTTCCCCACTATTGATTCCAGTGAAAATAATAATGCCCCATTGTTACCATGAAGAATTTTGACCCTGCAATTCAAGGGAGGAGGAATAGAACATCATAACTAGGTAAAATGTGAGACACTATCGCTGGCTCAATTCCAGGATGTCATTGTTGAAAAAGTAACTGATACTCTTTTTTGTTTGTTCTATGGAATGAAGTTTTGTTTGTTTATTTGTTCATCCTTTCCTTTAGTTGGTTATTGTACTGAATTGTGAATGTTTATTTCCCATTTGAAAACGGAAAATGGAGGAGAGGCAAATGTATTTTATTTCTCTTGGTAATGTATTGGTACTCTATTATGTTATGTATATTGCTTATGCTTTATATTCATGATATGTGCCTTGTTGTTTATTCTAAATGTATTTATACTCTGCCAATAAAGATATGTTTAAAAAAATAGGAGTAATAGTCCCTCCCTCATTGTTTTCAGTGGGAGGAAAAGTGCCCAATGGTTAAATGCCCATTAGCCAAGGGTCTGTTAATTGCAAGCAAATTCACCTTGAGAGGAGCAGTTTGATAACCGCTGATGTATAGGAACCTATCACTTTCTAGATACCCATCTCTAATTTCTACAGAAAGCCCCATTACTCTAAAAAACAAAATACCTGAGCTGGTCATATATTAAAGCAACTCTCTTTTCAAAGCTTTGGATAGCCTGGAGGAGAAGGCGCACCATTTCTTGGCTGTCACCTCCTGTCCTCTGATCTGTGAAAACAAATGACAGGAAATGATGCCACAGTTTATGAATACCAAACAACAGCATTCAACGGGAAGCTCAGCATACCTCTCGGTCTCTCTCGTAGTTTCCTGTAAAGATCCTTGGCCTGCTCCTCTCTGTGAACACACAATGGAACTCTTTTTAACATCAAAGCTAGAGGACCCTTGCTTGATTCATGTAAAGAGTGTATTTATACACAAATATAGAAATATACAAAGATTAGTCAAATAGGTACTAGGGAAAATGCTACTGCATGTAATTTTTAGCCAGCATAATGCTAACTTTTTGAGATTTTGTTACTCTACATGTTTCCATAAACCTTGAATTGATGGTTTGGCACAAATGCATCATAACATTTATAACATTTTTTCAGGTAAAACATAAGAACGTATGCATTTAAAATCATGTATTGTCACGTCTAACCTCTCTCTAGAGGGGGTGCACATATCAAACTACATGCAAGTTAAAGCAATGCCTAGGTTCCTAGACGCCCCATTCAACTACCTTAGATGAGTATTCAACCCACATGTGTTCAGCTGATGCCCATAAACTTCTATGGCGCCATATACTATGTATCTCCTATAGACAACCCCAAAGAGGGGGACTGTGACTGCATAAAGACTGAGGCAGATCATATGGAAATGGGAAAGTTTGCATCTGGAATGGATAGATGTAGTCTAGCACTGATCGAGGCTGCAAGGAAACTGTAAATCCTTATCTACATACTTTTTCTGTGTCAGTGTCTAATCACAGCCTCCCCAATTACCTTGAGCAGTGTTTTCCTAAAATCACCCTATTCTGCCCTTTTGATTTTGTAAATTGGACCCATTGGTTATTATTTAACAGTTCCAATAAACTGCCTATAACTTACATGTCATCCAGAGTCCCACGATGCCTCCTGCCCAGAGGATTTCTTTGCAGTTCCACACTGTCTGTTTGTAAGGCCATCATTTTCTCCACTAAGTGCTGCACTTCCTGCTCCTGGGAATTACAAGTGATACATGGAAATTAGGGTAAAAGAAAGTGTAAATTTAAGCAGTGTTTCTGGCAGAAATTACGGACAGTTGGGGTCTGATACTAAGATGATGGGAAAATGGCACGTACTAAGAGGGTGAACATTGGTAAGGTAGAACAAAGTACAGAGAGACGGTAGAAATCTGGCAGAATTATAGGGATATATAATTGGGTAAAGGTATAACAACTGGGAACACTAAATGTCTTGCCCTGGCCCCTTTTTGACCACCCAGCCACAGCTTCTCTCCACCCAACTGAAATAAAAGTTCTGTAAATTTGCCCTGTATGAGTTCTACAGTACAGGAGATTACCACACAAGCTTAGGTACTTAAACTAGTCGCTTTGAATTACATTATTTTTTCTATCAATGGTTTAGCATTTCCCATTATTATGAATATTATTTTTAATAACTCTTATAAACCAAACTAAAATATACCATGATCTGGATTTCATTTAAAGCCCAAGAGATACTCACACACGTAAGCGACGCTATCAGGATGAGGGCGGTGTGAGATTTGGGGTTCATACACTGTTTTCCGATTATCAAAGAGAAATATCAGGTCACATTCCCCTTGGCGCCCATCACTAACCTGTGCATAACAAAAAAAGTGTTAGACTGTTCATGACAATATACAAGATTGCCCTTTCATTTTATAAACCATTACAGGAGGCTTTAAAAAGTTAGGTATACTGTGAATCAGGATATACTGCCAGATTTTATTGTTTTATTCAACATATTATTTTACTGGAACCAAAACTGAGTAAACAGTCATCATTCACATAAAATAACAATAGCTGAAATGTGCACTCACTTAAAATACATCATGCTTTCACTGCTATCCCTTTAACATAATGAGAAAAAAGTGTTTTTTTTTAACTTTTTATTAAGATCCCCCTTCCTGAAGGGGAAACCCACAGCCTCCTGGAATACATGCGTCATATATCCTAGAAGGCTTTGGGGTGCTCACTCTGCACATGCCCGAAATCTGACATGCGACATCAAGGGCAAGTGCTCAATCTCACAAGTGCACTGAAATTGGCATTCTATTTTATTACATTTGGAGGAAGACACGTCACCCGATCTTGTACCTATGCAGTGCAGGATGGGGTGAGGTAAGAAAAAACCCAGAAGAAATAAGGCAACTTTGGATGGAATGGCGAGCCCTGGAGAGAAGGGGGAAGCAGAGACAGCACTGGGATCAGTTTGTGGATGGATTGAGGGGTTTTCAGTAAAGATAAGTGATTTTTTTTTAATGAAAGTTTTGCTTTAAACATTGACTAATCAGCTATTGGTTCTGCATTTTAGGACCAGAGCAAGGAATAAAGAAAGTAAAAGTTTTTTTTTTTGTACAAGACATAAATGATCATTTAGCCTCTGCATTGTGAAAGTAGCTCCACTGCAAGGGTAATTTTCTTTTAATGATTAGAGAATGTCTACAGAGTAGATGTGATGGATCTAATGTCCCCATATCCTCACCATGCTGTCTGCTACATATTGTATAACAGGCTCATGGGGATTCAAGGCCAGCCCTGAAGCCTGTAACAGTTCTTGTTCATCCTCTGGAATTTCAGTGTCCTCTTGCAAGCGAAGCTTCAGGGATTGCAGGGTCTCTTCTTCAGTTACCGGGTACATGTGCACACGGCCAGACACCATGTTTAATACAGAGAGCAGCTAGGAACAAAAGGAACACAAACATGGATTAGATATAGAACATCCACACAGCCATAGAAATAGCCACCAACTCATGTTACAATGGAACATACACACAAGTGTAGGAATGTACACTCATCTGGGTTGGATGGGATAGAGAGGTTATTAATAGCCCCTTGTGTATAAGGATGGGTCAGGGTTTGACATAGTTTAATGTAGTTTATTAGGTGTAGTACATTAGGACAGTAACACAAAAAAAAATTGATTCTATTCGATCTAAGTGATTGTCCACAATACAATACTGCAGTAAAACTAAAAAGGAAAGACTAACACTGGCGTCATTTTAAAAAATAAAAGTGATGAATGTGAAAAATTATGCATATTAATATGTATTTCTGCATTACATTAAGACCTTCAACCTGAAGAGGTCATTAGTAGCTTTATAGATTGATAAAGAAAACAATATACATAACAGGCCTGGGAAAGAGTAGAACATATTTGTTAACGTTCTCCACTCTCTGAGAATTTCACTGTATATTAAAGCAAGATGTCCAAGCTGGCCATTAATTAATATTAATATTAATAATAAACAGGATTTATATAGTGCCAACATATTACAGAGCGCTGTACATTAAACAGGGCCATCTGCTCTCACAATTACATTACATACTGTATCAGCAAAATAAAAAAAAGAACCTATTGTACTTCCATAGACATACAGGGGGCTATATAAAATGAAAATCAGTTGCTCTTTCCTTACCGATGGAAACTGCATAGTTTATTATACATGTAATTTACATAATGCATAGAAAAATGTGATACTTGTTGTGTTCATCAAACATTATTCTGAATAACACCACTGAGAACATTTTCAGTCATTCATATTGTTTTGTCAGGTAAAATTACTGGATTCTCTTCCTCTCTAAACTACTTTTAAATCCGTCAAAAAGAATGGGGCTTGTCTCAGAGTCCTGCAGCACAGTGCACAAAGAACATAGTTTTACTTAAAGAGAAACTCTACTCAAAAATAAAAAAACAAAAGCACTTACCTTAAATTCTGCAGGGCAGTCCGATCACTGCAAGGGTGTCTGTCATCAGGTCCCGCGTCGTCTTGGCTTCCGTCCCGGAGCCGGCGCTCCGGGCACTGCCATCTTCGTCTTCTCTTCCAGGTTCTTCATTCTACGTCCCCTGACCCAGACGCAAGATCGGGTGACGTGAGATAAGAAAAATTTGCAGATCTCACTGCACATGCGCGAGATCGGCAAATTTTTCTCTTTGAGCAAAAAGGCTCCTTCTGCGTATAAGCAGAAGCAGTGCCCAAGAGCCTGTCGGGATGCCCGATGTAGGTATCCTGGGAGGCTTTGCGGTCCCATTCATTCTCAACCGCCTAGGTTGCTGAGAATTAGGGGGTGGTGTGCACCCTTTTTTTATTAAAAATAAGGGTGTTGCACTTAAAAAAAAAAAAAAAAAAACTAATTTTTACCTTACATAAAAGGGTAAGGTATAGGTACGCTTAATTAAATGTGCCTTTTATTAAACTTTTATTCCAATATTATCTTTCTCATCTTATTTTCCTATTAGAAAAAAAGTCAAAGGGGCATTTCAATACTGTGCATCAATCTGAAAATCTGGGCCTGCACTCTCCTGAAATATCTGTTGAAACTAATACCTTTGTACTTTAAAAAAATGTAACATGGCTGAGTATTGCACTCACATCCTGCATTTTAATATTATTATAATACAGTATTCATTTTTACAGTCTAAGGCCAAATAACCTAACTGCATGTTTTTGGAATATAGGAGGAAACCGGGGTACCTGGAGGAAACTCAAAGCACTCTATGCAGTTAGTGTGCTGGCTAAGATTCGAACCTGGAACCCAGTGCTGCACAGGCCAGAGTGCTAACCACTGACCCATCGTGCTGCCCATCTGAACACTATTTCTTTAAAAAAGTAATTTTATCATTATTTAGTCATTGCCTACCTTAAGATTAAGAATGGCATCTAAGGCTTGAAAACAGCCAACATCTGGAGTTTGGGGATCCGTGCCCCTTTGTCTGGGGTGCACCAATAACATACATTGCAGCCAACGCTCCAATTTACCAGCCAGAACCCTATGATAGAGAAAAGACATTTTTATTGGGTAGATCTAATACATCAACTTCACATCACAATAAACATATAAAATCAGCTTTATGAAGATAACCACCTCAAAGTGGACCCCCCAAAGATAGGAAAAACAGGCTGTGGTTTATTTTATCTCAGGACTGCAGCCTTGGAAAGCCTTTTCCTCATACCACCTTTCTTTGAATGTCATCTTTCCTGCTGCAAACGTATTCCTTCTTGATGAACCCCCCACATTCACAGAATAATAATTATTTTATTTAGGAATTTTAGTAACTCCTGAAATGACGCACTTGCCTGAGCAGCTATGCTTACTTACTACACTGTAAACAGAGAGGAAGCTAAACCTAGATGTTAATTTACAACCCGTTCATGGATAACGTACGCAAGGAATATGCTTGAGGTGGGAATACCGCGCCAATGGAGTAAAATATAAATTAATGGTTGGTACCATTACTATTTGGTTTAAAAAAAAAATGTAATGCAAACATATACTACCAGGTTAGATGCCTATAGACATAAGCAAGACAGTAATGCAGGGTCAGTCTTACATATTAAGGTGATTGGGTGTTGGCAGAACACTGGAGAACCTCACAGATCCCGATAAGTCTTCATACACCACAATGTGTTCATTGCTTTTCTCTCGTACTTTCGCATGCCTGAACACAAAAAGAAAAAAGTATGTAATAGATTTTGAAATAATATTACACTAAACATTGCTGCAAACATAATTATTTATTATTATTGATCATCATTGAGATTATTTTCCTTCACTGTTGCCCTTTAATTATTTTTTTTTATGATTATAGTAGGAATCAAGAGCAGACCCCCCACTACTCTTTACAATAGACTGAGCTAGGAGATGGAACCATGGAAGCTGTAAGGTGATATCTATTAGCTGAAATATTGTATTGGGATGTGAAAATCCAGTAGAGGATAAAGAGGGGGAAACTAACACTAGGGAGGGGAGATGGGAAAGCTGATGCAGGTCCCCCAGGTTGCATGTACTTGCACTAGCCTCCCAAAACTCCCTACCATGGCCAAACCTCAGTCGGTTGTAATGTTCACAGCTTCAGCTTTTGCAGATGGTACCTCGTGCACATCCCTTTTCCAGCAGTAAGACTGCTCATAATAGTAATGAGCTACTATAAATGTGTGGGAGGGACGAAGTGGCAGGCTCTGAGACTACCTGGACAAGTCATTGGTTTGCCTACCATTCTTGTCCATGATTCACTCCCAACAATAGGATTTGGGAAGCTGTAAAAGGTATGCACAACTTTCTTTTTTTATGTAAGTTTTTATTTAGGATTTTAACATATACAAGTATACAACAATGCAGAATCACAAAAAAAAAAGAAAAAGAAAACAAATAAAACATATATTAAACAATAGGAAAAAGGTAGGGGTAAAAGCAAAATGATGTCAGAACATAAAAATAAACATCATGAAGTACATACAAAAACCACATGAACAAAGACAGGATTACAAATACACCTGTGTTGTTCTAAACCTTTGTATCCAATATAACAATACACAATCAGTACTTAACTAGCATCAAGTAAAACAAATGATCATTCCTAAATAAACGCCTTACAAAAAAAAAAAGGGAAAAGAAAGAAAAGAAAAAGAAGAAAAGACAAGAACATGAAGAAGCCCAAGATCTCACTAGGGAAACAACTAGTCCAGCCAACCATGTATGCACAATTTTCAATGCCTACACATCATGCCAACAACAATCATAGTGTTCCTTTACAAACCAGCGAGTAACATATATATATATATATATATATATAGCAGTTATATGGATAAAACTTTATTAAACAAACTTTATTAAACACACATAATAAACTAAATACAGGATACAAAGCTGTTCTGAAAATAGTTTGACATTTTATTTTAGCCCCTGACATTAATAAAATAATCAGTGTTCTCCCCAGCCCTTTTTAGCTGGGCGCACCACCCAGCAACTTTCAGTAACCACCTGGCTGTTTTTGGGTGGTTACTGATAAGTTGGGTCACAATTCAGAGGCTGCCACCCGCCTAAAATTTCGTCCCACCCAGCCAGAAAATTTCTAGGTTGAACACTGGCATGCCATAAAATTTAAAGCAACTCCTTACCACTGCACTGGCTGCCAATTTGGTAGAAATGGCCGAAAGCCTGTTATACATTCAAATGCCAGGGTGCCAAAACTCCAGTAATCCACAGTGACTGTGTACTTCTGCTGTTCTAGTAATTCTGGGGCCTGAAACAAACAAAAACTTTATGATGACAACCAGGAACAAAAAAAGGAGGTTAAAAAATAAATAAAAGTCCTTAGTTAAATAGAGGATATGGGGCTTCTCATATTTCCTCCCATATAAATCTATGCCCCATTTACATTTGGAAAGCTGCACATAATGCTCCAGTACCATGTTTTCTCTAGGGTCCTTCTTTAAGTGTCCATTCCATGCTTGACATGAGCATTTTAGGATGGTTTTTGTCAGGGAGGTCCTCTTAGAATCCAGTGGAAGATCTAACAGCAATGACACTAATGCAAGGGGATTTTTGGGGAAATGTTAGTTTTTACTACACTTGCTACTCTGTATGTATAGTGTACCTGTATAATTTTTAAAATTTATATAGTGTAAAAAATCCCAAATAAAATGGATTTAAAAAATGTATTTTGTTATCCAATACTGTTTGCATGTTATTTTGATAACAATTGATGCTTTGTAATAATGATGTTTGTGCAAAATGAATGATTTCATACAAAATAATATTAACACAGTAATGTACATGTACTACAGTGATACAATGCATATGTTTTTGTCATGACATACACTTGAATACTGTAGCACAATCAGCCCAACAAATAGATAGCTGAGGTGTCAACTAGGTATCTAGTCAATGAAAACTACAGCTTTTGATTCCTTTATTAAAAAATGTTCACAATCTGACTTGTACCATATTGTAGATGAAGCTGCCTGCAACAATTGGCATAATTTAAAACAGGAACAACAGAAATAGACGGAATAAATGTGTCTTTCTTCCAGGTTTGCTGAATCAACCAGCTTAACAATCCGACTTGTACCCTATTGTAGATAAAGCTCCCTGCAACAGTTTGGCATCATTAAAAACAGGGTTAATAACAGAGTTACATATAATTTGTCTTTCTTTCAGGTTTGCTGGATCACCCAGCTTCACTAATGAATGTGCATTCTCTCCAGCCTTGGAGAGCTTTAATAAATCTGCAACAACCCTACCACAAACCAAGTGTTTTAGTTAATAAAGAGCTATGGTCTCTCTGGGTCTCTGAAATAACAATGGCTTTAGCAGTCATCTACACTACTGTTTTATTTTTACAGTGATTTATGAAATACAAGGCACCTTTACTTTCCCAAGCTCAAATGTATTATTAAAGCTTAAGTAATGTTGATCACTTACCAGATACTGCAAAGTACCAACAAAAGAAGTGCAGAGACTACCCTGGTCCAGTTCCTTGGCATATCCCAGATCTATGATCTTATGAATCAGCTAGAATGAGAATTTAACCAACATAAATTTCAAATGTGCTTTCATACTTTAACATGGTTATTCTGTCTTTTTTATGAATATTGGTGTCATATTTATATAATAAATATAAAGGTATATGTAAAGTGACCTGGCCAGGCAATCAATTTTTAAGTATTTACTGTATATATTTTCTTAGGAAGCAGTATAAAAGCTTTAAAAAAAAATGAATAACAACCTCATGAGGAGTGGGGATATTAAACATAAATCTTACAGATGAAGCACCCAATTTCACTTGTGGGTTTATATAAGAAAATAGAAGACTGCTACTTCATTAATGGGAGAGGGAATGTGGAGAGCTGACAAGCCAAAACACTGCTGGGGGAATGCTGAGCTACTGGCCCTGATTTATTAAAGCTCTCCAAAGCTGGAGAGAATACACTTTAACCAGTGAAGCTGGGTGACCCAACAAACCTGGGATAGATCTGATCCAGGATTCAAAGCATTTGCTAACAAATAGCAAATGACATTGAAGAGATCCATTTCAGGTTTGCTGGATCACAAAGCTTCACTGATGAAAGTGTATTCTCTCCTTGGAGAGCTTTAATAAATCAGGCCAACTGTGTCACTGCTGGGGAAGAGACAGTGTAAGCCAAGCTGTTTGGAAAATGACTTGAAGAATTACAGTGCTTCTCCTGTGTACTTTAAGGGGAAAGGTTATCCGCATATAATAATGTACTGACAGTCATGGCATATTTGTATTCCCCATAACAGCTGGTTTACATTTGCATTAAGATATTAGTGCTGTTATAGAGCTTACAGAAGCATCTGGAATTTTGGACCTTGTGTGGGTGACACCTTCAGCAAGCACAAACTACATCAGTTATTCTTCCAGAATTATAAAAAAAACACTAGACACTTCTACAATGCACGTACACATTTTTTTTTTAATGCTTCCCAAATACAATTTATGATAAAGCTCCTTAAACTTTAAAAGCTGTAAATTCCCTTACATGACTAGCCAGAGCTACCTATGCATTATCTTACCCTGCCGTCCCCTTGCTGTAGGACAATGTTCTCTGGCTTCAGATCCCTGTGGATTATTCTATTCTCATGGAGATACCGTAGAGCTGAAGCTGTAAGAAAAGTAAAGCATGCAATTAAATGATTAACCCTGCAGTAATTAGCGATAATAACCTAAAGGACATAAAAGAAAAAAAAAATAATCATGCCTGCAGGCATGATTTTACCATTTTACCTGTCTCAAGTATAGACAAGAATTAACCTATAAGTGATGTCATGAGGATGTTTGTCCCTTCCTTCTTTGTGGTCTACATACAAGGTTTGGTGTGTTAATGGGAACCGACCCTCATTTATAGTGCTGACTTGTGCTTTCCCAAGTGTACACAAGTGTCATATGTAATTCACAAAAAAGAAATGCTTGTATAAATAAAATATAAAACAATAAGTCCATAGAGGTTTACAATAATACTTATTTATAGCTGACTTCATGTTTACTTGCTTTAAGACCAACCCCAGACCTGCAAGGGTTACATGCTGGTTTATGTCTAGAGGTGATTTAAACAGTACTTGTACCTACTTTACCACCAGCTCTCCTGCATGTTCTTCCCCTGTGCAACTGGTCCCTCATAGTCTGGCTGCAGTCACAGACACAGACGTCATCCCTGCAAGGCCAGAGTACTGCACTGTAGGTGGAGAACACAGGGGGCCCACCCATAACCCGGATCATGGAGAGAGAAAACAGGTGTGTGGGAGAGCCCATTCAGAGCTGGTATCGGACGAGAAGCGATCTGTCCTGGCGGATCCATGAATGATGAACAACCTTGATGCAAGTGAAAGGGAGCGAGCACAGCGGGGTGCCACTCGCTCGTTCTCCCCCCTCCCCTCTCCATTGAGTAGAACGGCGCTATATGTACAACGCTCATTCATTCATGAAAGATCCTTTCCAACGACAAAGGTCTTAAGTGTGTACGCAACCTTAACAAGCAGAGTGACTCCAGCCAAAAGACTACAGCAGTTCCCCCCTCCTCATCTCCATTATTTAAAGAAGAGTTGGAAAAGCTTTTCTTTCTCTAATATTTCAGTTGAGTCATCATGCAGTTATAAGCAGGATAGGCCGGACTTTGTTTATAATATACTAGCTTGATAACAAACAACTAATGCAGCCTTATGTAAAGATGATAAGCTGCAACATATTACATTTTTGTTCTTGGGTTTAAATCTAATGGAAGTCAGGTTCATTAAAATGCTAATTGGTTATGGTGACTTTCTGTGCTTCCAGCATTTTTTTTCCTGATGTCATAAAGCAGAAATTGTGAATTCATACTCACAGATATCACTAAGGAGAGTTAAGATTGATGCTTCCTTCAGCCCACAGCAGTTTTCATACTGATTTAGGTGCTACATAAAAGAAATATCAGTGAATGTGAGAAAATGAAGGAAAAAAGCCAAACTACTTTAATGTTTTTTTCCACTATGTAGATACAGCAAGATAAATTATACACCGTCATATCGCATTCAAACCTATTTTATGTGGTCAGGCTACATCCTGTGGTATGTTCATCATGTAGGAAATTTATAAAGCTGCATGCTACTGCCATCCTAGAAATCAATCTAATACTAGAACAGCTAATTAAATAAAAAGTACAGATATGGGGGGTGGTTACCCCAGTTTGGTTTCTAAAAGCAATGACACTAAATATCATTTATATAAAAAGGTTTATACATGGGAATTATATTATAAACTAGATGTAGTACAGAAATCCTGGCAAGTACTTGATCAAACAGACATTACATTGGATCAGTACATGTAAACTACATATTTTACTGCCTACCTTGCGTAAGTCACCTCCCAGGCAGAACTCCATAGCCAGAAGAGGAAGATCATTGGGAGCCAGTTTCTGTAAACCTTCTGGAACCTCGCGGGCAGAAACTACATTCTTGTGGTTCAGTCTATGTTATATATAGTAACATATAAAGTAAATTAGACATAATATAAAGCGTATAAGGCTACATACACACGACAGATGATTCCCTGATAATCACCTCAGAGCTGATGTCAGACCAGAATCTGGCGTGGTTACGACGCTCATAGTTCAAGAAGCTGTCCTGGCAGATCCATGAACGATCGTATAGAAGGTGAAGGGAGAGAGCACAGTGGGATGCTGCTCGCTGGTTCTCTCCCCACCACTCTCTATAGGGCAGAATGGTGCTGTATGTCCAACGCTCGTTCATGCATAGTTCAGTCTTTTGTCGTTGGCAAGGATTGTGAAAGATCCTTTCTAACGACAATTATTTCACACGTGTATGCAACAGCAAAAAGTAAATTCAGAGTACAGCAAAGAAAACACACAAAACTAAAGATAAAAAAGTAAAAGCATATGTAAAACGGTTAGAAAAAGAAACAATCACAAAAAAGGAAACTATGCACCACACATCTATACTATCCCTATATGTAGCTTTGTTAGTTGGAATTCCATTATCTTTTGAACATTTTACAAATATAAGGGACAGTACAGCCTTATACATTCACCTGAATCATAAATCCACCTCATACATTCACAGGGAAGGGGCCAAAGCTCAGGAAAAAGTGAGAGGTTGATTTACTAAAGGTGTAGAAACAGCTCACCTAGTAAAATGAATGTTTTCAAACATGCATTCAGTTTAAACATCCAATCATTTTTTTTCTCCTCAGGTATAACTAGCCATTTCAAATCAATATAGGTTTCCCTTATTTACTAACATTCACTTTGCAAAGTAAACACTGACTTCAAACAGTATCTACTAGCATTAAATTATTACTAAATTTCAATAAAGTTCCCCCCCCTTTTATGATGACTCTGATGCCCACTATATTTTCTGAGTGATTTATTAACACACCTTCAACCTTCCTATATAACATACTATGACAAGTGCAGGGGAAGAGAATAGAAGAGGATCTCACTTTTTCATAATCTGAATTTCTAGGCACCATCGCTCCTTGTTCTTTGGACTTAGCTCCTGTCTGCATTGTTTGATGGCCACTTCTTCCCCGGATTCCTGTGCAAGAATAATGTGGGGCAAAAAAGAAATGAGCTAAAATGTAGAAGTAAATAGTGACAGTTAATGAGATGATGAGCACAGGAAAGAGAACTGAGAGAAGAGGAGGAGCTGACAAGTAGGTAAGAATAGACATGAACATCTCCAAAATCCACCCCTACCTGTCCCCAGAGACCACCAAACTCCTTGTACACACTCCTATCTCTCGTCTGGACTACTGTACCTCCTCCTCTTTGGTATTTCACTCACCTGACTCTCTCCTCTACAATCTATTATGAATGCTGCAGCCAGACTCAACGATTCTTCCCACCGCTCCCTCTTCTGCTGCATCTCTTTGTAGTTCTCTTCACTGGTTTCCATTTCACCTTTGCCTTCAAATCCCTCCACAGTTCTTGTCCCACTTACCTTTCTGACCTGGTAGAAAAATACTCCCCTAGCCGCTCCCTTTGCTCCTCCAGTGACCTACTAATGACTTCCCCACTCATAACCTCCTCATACGCACAGCTCCAAGACTTTTCTTGAGCTGCTCTGACTCTCTGGAATGGACTTTCTCATCCTATTCGGCTTGCTCCTACTTTCTGCTCATTTAAAGGAGCACTCAAAACCCATCTTTTCAAACTTTCCTACCTGTCTTCTTCTGTCTCCTAAACCCTCACTACTCCCCACCATTGCATATCCCCCTCCTATTGATTCATACTTCCCTCACCTCCTAGATTTTAAGCTCTTCTGGGCGAGTCCTCCTGCTGTGTCACTGTCTGTATCTGTCTGTCAATTGCAACTCCTATTTAATGTACAGCGCTGCATAATATGATGGCTCTATATAAATCCTGTTTATTAATAATAAAAATAATAACAACATGATGATAAGCAAAGGATGGAAAAGCAGAGAAGCATAAGATGAAAAAAGAGGAGCACAAGTCAAAACAATAAACAGAAGAAAATTATAAAATAAAAGGTGAAAGAGAAATGAAAAGAAGAAGGAACATATTATGGCAGTAAAGGACAGAGAGCTGAACACAAGCTGAGATTGGAGGGATCAGTAGAAATAAAACAGGAAAAAAAAATGATGAGCTGAAAAGGAAAAAGATAAGCAGGGGTATAAGTTCAGGGTGTCCCAAAAGTCACCACAGCTAGGGAAAGTCATTCCCGAGGGCTGCAGTGGAACTCAGCATCGAAAAAAGCTTGATTCAGCAGATGCTTCTGAAAGTGTTAAAGCTCTACCTGTACCAATTCAGGTTGTTCAAAAACTTCAAGCACAAGAATATGATGCTCGTGTGGAAACGTGTGAATCACTCCTACACCATTAACACTTTGCCCGGTGAGTCAGAGATTTCCTGATCATCAAGTTTCCTGACCAATGGATTGGTCGAAGGGGTCCCCTCGAATGGGCTTCCCTGACCTTACACATTGTGATTTTTTTTGTAGGGCTATACCAAAAGCAAGGTGTATGCCACTAAGCTCTGTAACCTGTGACAGCTTGAGGAAAGAATCCGCATGGCCTGCAGCGAGGTCAGGGAAAAGAAGCTGCAAAACGTCGGAGAGCCTTGTGTCTGAAGGTGGCTGAAAGTTGTCGAAAATGGAGGCACTCATGTGGAGGTATACAACTAGTCTTCAAGGTGTTTGAACGTGATGGCAAGACTAGCAAGTAAAACTGCAATGACTCCTTTCATGATGTTATAAATATGACTAAACTCTTGTGTAATTTTTAGGAATTCATGAAAAGTGTATAGTGACTTTTAGGACATCTTGTATAAAAGGGAGAGGTAAGAAGACGGAGAGAAAAAGGTGAGATTGTAGAAGAAGAAGATTAGAAGAAAGTAAACAAGAAGAAGAAGGGGATGAAGAGAATGAAAGCAGTAAAGGGAGGTATAGAGAGTGACAGCAATGATTAAGAAAAAAGTAAGAAAAGAGGAGGAGATGATGAACAGAAGTTAAAGGAATGGGAAAAAGAAGAAGGGAGCCACAGGGGAGCAGAACAGTAAAGAAGGAGAAGAGCCAACACAAATGAGGAAGAATGAGCATAAGGGCAGAACAAAGGTAGGGGATAAAATGAGAGAGCAGAAAAGTTAAACGTAGCATTAAAGCAAAAGAGGAGTGTTAAGCAGAAGATAAGAAAGATGGGGGAAAAAAGTACCAGAGAGAGTGGAGCAGGGGATGAGTAGACCATGACCATAAAGAAGTGGCAGAAGATTAAAACAAAAGGAGAAGACTGAGCAGAACATGGGGGTTGAGATAAGAGCAGAAAGTATACGTTTAGGGGAAAAAGAAGAGAAACGGTGTGGAGTGAGGACAGATGGAAGGATGTGTAAAACACATGGAACAATGGTCTACTTTGAAAATCATGTACAGTTGATTATGCAAAGAAATTGTCAGAAGAAACCAGTATTCTCCCCAGAATTATTTTTAAACTGGTTGGGAAGAAGGTGCAGGCGGGTGGCAGACCCTGTTTTGTGACCCAAGTTTTCAGTAACCACCCAAAAACAGCCGGGTGGATACTGAAAACTGCCAATGGTTCACCCAGCTAAAAGGTGCTGGGGAGAACACTGAGCTTTTATACATTGGAAGAGCAACCTTTCCAAATCCTATTCTAAGTCCTACTACAGGGGACCCCATACATGAGGAATGTTTCTCCTTACCCTATTATGCCAGCGAAGGACGTAACCAAATCCCCCGGTCCCCAGACGCTCCCTCATCTCCCAGGGTCCACAGCTCTGCGTGTGTGAAGACGGAGGCCAGCTGGTCCTGTACTGGGATGCATCCTAAAAATAAAAATCACACAAATAATAAAGTTAGGGAAAAGAAAAAATATCAGAATACATGTGTACAAAACAAATATTAGGAAAATGACACCACCACAAAATAGACACCACCACAGCGTTTCCTAGTTTCTATGAAGCAAATGTCCATGCTTTTTTTACAAACAAGTAATAATGGCCCTTTTGCCAGCAAGCAAGAGTTTGGTACAGAACAGTGAAGTCATAAAAACAACCAGAAATTCTCTTCAGTGCTCAACCCAGAATTTTTTTTTAAGCTGAGTGGGAGGAAATTGTAGGCAGGTGGCAGCCCCGGTATGGTGACCCAACTCTTCAGTAACCACCCAAAAACAGTCGGGAGGTTAGTGAAGATTGGTGGTGAGCCCAGCTAAAAGGGTGTACTACTCTATTCATCTTCATTCCTCAAAGCTGAATGTTCCTAGGTGAGGTACATTTAGTAGCTTATATAATAGGACATTTCAATATGCAAGAAATATTTGATATAATTGCAGTAACTGATGGAAACCAAACAGATTATAGGCCGGTGTCAATGAGCTTGTAAGAGCTGCTTCTCTTGCCATACAAGTTATTAAAAATGTAAAAGAAGATGGAAGCAGGTCCACTGCAGGTCAACTGCAGGTCAAACGATCTTGAGGAACCAGTCTTGCAACCCTTGGACCTCACCACAGCTTCCTATAAAGATAGAAGTCTCACTTGTAGTATAATGTCAGTTATACATAAACACTCAAATCCAAATCCTCTCTTCATCAAATTGTGAAAATAGAATAACGTTGATGTTGCCAGCATTGCAGCTGCTGGTGGTTTCTAAGGATTGTTATCAATGCTGGTCAGGTCGGGTCATATTATGAACCACAGAACACCCTACACCCACATGTTTAGAGGAGTTCTGTGGTCTTTTCACCCCAATGAGCAACCGACACAGAGAAACAAAATCCATAGAATGACACAAAGAGAAAGTTTATAAAAAATCAGAGAATCAAATTTATTCTCCACATATTGATAGGTTTGGAGTAAGCCACACACACTGCCTAAACCCCAAGCAAATGTTTGTTGGAGCACCTTCAGCTTTAATTACGACAGGCATTTGTCTTGTACAACGTCACAACATTTATTCCCAGAGTTGTATTCATTTTTCACCAAGATCTTGTACTGATGATGGGAAGGTCAGACCGCTGTGTAAAGTCTTCTCCAGCTCTTCCCAAAGATTCTCCATGGGGCTCAGGTCTGGGCTCTGTGGTAGTCAGTCCATGTGTGACAATGATCTCTCCTTGAACCACAATATGAGCCTCATGGATCCTGGCACTGTAAACTTGGAATATCCCCGAGCCATGGGGGAAGAAACAATCCACCGGGGTGGTAAAGAGAGAAGGAGAAACCCACAGCCTTCTGGAATCCATATCCCAGAAGGCTGTGGGCCGCCTCTTCTGCGCATGCTTGACCTTGAACATGCGCAGAGGGGGCTTTCCTGGAATGTACAAAAAAAGTGCCCACACATACGCATACTTTTTTTTTACATTTTCAGGAAGACACGTCACCCAATCTTGAGCTGCTCGGTGATGTAAGAGGAAGCTGGAAGAAGATGGCAGCACCCGCCGTCCAGTCTGCCCCAGAAGGAAGAAGGAAGCCGGGACGGCGCAGGACCTACTGGGCTAGTTAAGGGCTCAATGGCTTTCCACCTGTAAAGGAAAGTGTTTGGTTTTTTTGCAGTTCTGCTTTAGGTTTGTACAATTATTGAAGACAAATAGAGGGATGAATCTCCCCCATTGGAGACATGGGCAGCACCTCTTCTATAATTCCCCCTACCTGCCCGATCACTCCGAGCTGCGCATTCGCAGTGTCAGCTTTGTTTGCCAGGGAAACCTGACAATCCCGGCTTCCCCTGCATGTGCCGGGATGAATGAATTCTCCCATTGGTGGGATGAGTTACATCATCCCGGCCAATCAAGGCGATCCAAGATTGTCCTGAAGAAGACAAGGAAGATGGCAGAACACAAGTGAATCAGCTCGACTTTCAAGTTGTCAAACCAAACGCATACCATGAATGGGGATTTCCCTCTCCCTACCTGTAGAGAATTCCACTCATTATAACCTATTAAAGCTGACGTAACCCCAACCTCTAATTAATTCTCCTTTTCCTGTTTCTGATTGCTGTCTTCAATGGGGGAGATTTGTCTTGTTGATCGCTGTGACAGAAAGTTAAAAAAAAAACTTCAATTTTAAGCTCTGTTGTGTCACAGGAAATGAGGAAAAATCACCCCAATGGGAAACAAATTTCATATAAAAAACTTTATATAAACATTGATTTGAACAAAGCGTCATAGCAACAAGTTGCTATGTTCCCAATGCGCAGCCAATCGGTGCCTTCCACTGAGCCCCAGAAAAGGGGCGGGATCTATGTCAGGGAGCTTCACTGATTGGCTATCTGTCATGTGATCAATACTAAATCAATAATAAACATAGAAAGTTTGTGTTTACATTGTTTGGTGATTATTGTAGGATGGTCAGGCCGCAGGACATGGAGGCCACATTGTGAGGAGTTCCTATGACCCCCCAAATGATAAATATAACAATGACAGCCAGCAGTACATAGGAGAGGCCCATAGTGATCAATGTACATGGGGTGGGATGTATTGTGAAGCTCAGGGTTGTCCCAGGGCCACCTAACACAATGTAAACAAGCAGCCAGCCATACCAGGGGAGACCCAATACCCCCAGGTGGAGGATGGGAGGTCACACTATTAATATTATTGTTATTATTATTAATAGACAGGATTTATATAGCGCTGTACATAAAATACTATGTACCTGGTGTGTCATGTGCGGGGTTCAGCCTGGACTGAGCAGTCTCCGGTGTACCGTACAAGCCCCCTCCGGTGCCCCGCCCCTCACTCTGCTCTTCTGTACCGGGCACGGGACCGTCCTGTGTAGCGCTGTCCCTGCACTTCCTCATTCACTTCCTGGTATGACGTCACGCGGGGCGGGGCCTGACTTAAAGGAACCCCAGAGGTGAGCAGAGTGCTGTGCTGCTGCATGTGATGACAATGCTGCGCCAGCTACACAGAGCGTGAATCACAGGGCTGTCATGACCCATTTATAATGCAGCACAACAGCTAAGTCATCCACTATTCTTAGCAATGCATAGTAGTGTGTTGCCTGGTTTTATATGCAGCTGCATGAGAATAAAAATTGTGCCTAACATATTTTAGGTATCTCTGAACAGCCCTCCCTAGGTTTTATTGGATTTAGGTCTGGCCTGTAGCTCACCTCCTTTTTCCAGGGTTTTGGAAAGTGACTAGAGCTGTTCATAAATCTCTCCACCTAAAATCCCAATTCCAGCTGAAGAAAAGCATGAGACTGCCACCGCCATGCTTCAGACAAGCCTGATTTCCATTTTATCTTTGTTCCTCAGTCCGTGTCCATTTCTAATGCTAATTAGTCAGCTAGATTGTAAGCTTGGGCGCAGGGTCTCCTCCTCCTATGTCACTGTCTGTCATTTGCACCCCCTATTTAATGTACAGCGCTGCGTAATATGTTGGCGCTACATAAATACTGTTTAATAATAATAAAGCGCACCTAGAAATGGCAATACATGAAATTCTGCAAAAGAAATGTAAAGCCAGAGGAGTATCCCATAACCCAGGGGTGTCAAACCCAAGTACACAGAGGGCCAAAATTAAAAACTTAGACAAAGTTGGGCAAACCTTGAAATTTAATAAACTTGAGGAAGTTTTTCCTTCTCATTAGATATAAACCCTTGTCATATGGAAACAGAGGATTCGCTTCACATTCAATCTGGAACAAGCTTACATTAGAGAAAGAGGCATAAACATTCTCTATTTGTAGCCTTCTGAGTTACATTTCAATGGTCCATGCCTTGGAGTAGCAAGGAAAAATACAGCTGAGGGGGAGTGCTGGAAATGCCAGACTGGCCAATGCGGAGCTAAATCTTATGAGTGGCCCGCCCCTGAAACTCCCTCTTCATTGAAATAGCGCCGCTTCTAAAATTCCCGGCAATATTTGCGTCTATAAAACAGTCCAATGGAGGGCCATGCATAGGCAGAGAGTCCGCTGGTCTATAGACGCAAGTGATGCCGGGAATTGTAGTAGCGGCGCTATTTCAATGCAGCGGCGGGCCAGATCTACTCCATATTTAGGATTCCTTTGGGGGCTAAAAAAAGCATGTTGGGGGCCAGATTTGGCCCCTGGGCCAAGGTTTGACACCCCTGCCATAAGGTAATGGGGATCATGCCAAAATGTGGGCAAAGGTTAAGGGCCGAAGACATATACATATAGGAAGAAGCTGGTACAAATATCTCATGTATTTCTGTATTCTTTACATGAGAAATCTCCTCCTGTAGTATGATTTCAGCTGAGGGAATTCTGATTGGTTGGCATAGGGATCGACACTTAATAATGAAATCTCCTAAAAAGAGCCATTGTGTTGGATGGCTGCAATTATTGAGTAGGGCTCTTTTGTCTTCCTTCTATAAATCACTTTTGTTCTCTTCCCCTGGAGCAGTCTGAGTTCTGCTGCTATAGACACCGGGCGGGCAAACTGACCCTAAACTGTCTGTCATTGTGAGTTGTCAGTGTGAGTTGTCAGTGTGAGTTGTCAGTGTGAGTCACTGTCCTGAGTCTTCATACATTACATTATATATATATTATTATATATCATTTTATAAGACACTCATTAAAGCGTACCTATACTCACAATTTTCGCTTTAAATAAAAGGGTAGACAGCTCTTTAATGTAAAGTGAAAATTCTGTTGTTTGGTTTTTTTAAGTGCAACACTCTTTTTTTTGGAGAATGAATGGGAGCACAAAGCCTTCCGGTATACCTACGTCACACATCCCGGGAGGCCCTTGGGTGCTCCTTCTGCGCATGGCCGAGCATCTCAGGCATGCGCAGAAGGAGCCTTTTCGTGAAAAGGGGAAAAATTGCCGATCTCACACATGAGCAGTGAGATTGGCAAGTTTTTTACCAACCTACATCACCCGATCTTGCCCCTGGGTTGGGTGATGTAGGAGGAAGAACCCAGAAGATGAGGCAAAGATGGCGGTGCCTGGAGTGCCGGCCTGAAGACGGATCCCAGGATGACGCGGGACCCGATGGAAGAGACCTCCGGATGGATCGGACTGGCCTTGAAGGTTTGTGTGTATTAAGTTACAAATGCCAAGAATCATAGCTGATGTGATACAATCCAGGCTAAACAAATGATATACTACTAACTATATATTTATATATATATTTATATATATATATATATATGTACTGCCTGGCCAAAAAAAAGTCACACACTGTATGATTATGGCACGCATTCACCATAGTGTTATTTGATAAGCTTATGCAGTGTCACAATATTTATTTGTATGCATTCATTTTTCGCCTCCGTCAGGACACTATCTGCATGGAGTTTGCAGGTTCTCCCTATGTTTGTGTGGGTTTCCTCCAGGTGCTCCACTTTCCTCCCACATTCCAAAAACATGCAGTTGGGTTATCTGGCTTCCCCCCGAAAACTGACCTTAGACTGTATTAATGACATATGACTATGGTAAGGACATTAGATTGTGAGCTCCTTTGAGGGACAGTTAGTGACATCACTATGGACTCTGTACAGCTCTGTGTAATATGATGTTGCTATATAAATACTGTGTAATAATAATAATAATAATGATAATCAATTCATTTTTCAACAAGATCTTGTATTGATGATGGGAGAGACAGACAAAGCTTCTCCAAGGGGTTAAGACCTGAACTCTGTGGTGGCCAGTCTATGATGTCTCATGCTCCCTAATTCACTCTTTCACAATCTGATCCCAATGAGTCCTGGTATTGTCATCTTGGAATATCCCTGTGCCATCAGAGAAGAAAAAATCCATTGATGGAAAAACGTGGTCATTCAGTATATTTAGGTGGTCAGCAGACCTTATTTTTGGGTACATAATGATGAACCTAGATCTGACCAACTAGCAGCCCCAGATAATAATACTTCTTTTTTAGCTGGGGATATTGAACTCAAATACATGACCCCCTATCTTCTAGCTAGCTGGATGTAAGTACTGGTGGGCTCCGTTGTTGAAACCTAGAAACATCACATGTAAAATCTTTATATGATTCCAGCACAAAGTTTTGAATAAGCACTGAAATTATCTTTAAAAGGAACCTGTGTGAGAAGCTGGCACTGATAACTTGCTTTTGGAAGGTCCATACTGCAGGGCTACCACCTTGATCTGTTTTTTCACTCTGAGAATTACAGACCTAGAAGAAGTTGGCTTGTTTCATTGGCTTCTATTTTACCTTAAAATTTAAATTTAAGCTCCTGTGCTTTGCCTCCAAATCCCTCCACAGTTCTTATCCCTCTTACATTTCTGACCTGATAGCAAAATCCCCCCTAGCTTCACTCCTCCAATGACCTACTAATGACTTCCTCACTCATAACCTCATCACACGCACGGATACAAGACTTCTCT
>NC_092859.1:19012600-19042537 GCF_032062135.1 Pyxicephalus adspersus
GGTTTCAAAAGACAGATGGAAATGACACAACGTAATTACTTTCAGAGAATTCTCTCCAGAGCCTGGAACATTCCCTGGGTATCAGTAGTATCAGAATGTGCCCTGTCCTCACCTATGGCCTCAATATTTCCACTTTAGATACTCCCCAATTCAGCTGTCACGTTGTGTAATTATTCTTTTTTTTATAGCCTCAGTTAAAGAATGGTGGACAAATGTCTTTTGCATTAAGATGAATGGAAATATAAAAGAGGTTGGTCATAAAGTAAATTTTACCAGCATGTCAAATGCCAAGAGATGTATGAAGACATGAAATGTAGAGTAAAATTCTCACCGGCTGCTTATTCTTATTAACTTTTATTTATATAGTGCCCACATATTATGCAGCACTTCACCAACTGTTCCTCAATATGTTTTGGTATGTGGGAGGAAACCCACACAAACACAGGGATAACATACAAACTCCATGCAGATAGCATCCTGGCCAAGATTCGAACATGGGACCAAGTGCTGCAAAGGCAATAGTGCTAGACACTGTTTTTCTTTAGGAAATGTTGTTCTATTTCTATGCCTGGTAATGAAGTGACCTCTGAATAGTGTACCTCTGTTATCGACATCAATGATGGTCACCTTGCTAATATAATAAATTTGTACTTACTAATAGACTAGCAGAAAAGACATCATTGGGTGGCTGCAATGCATATTGGGAGGCTTATTTTTAAGACCATGTTTTATAACATTTTAAAGATCAGCTTCATAATTTAGAAATAATATTGAAGATATTTCCAATATAGAATGAACTGGTCAGATCCTTTTTACTTTTTTAGACACTTTGAACTGTTACTAATATAAAATAATCGGGAAAAGTTACCCAAGTCCACCTAAACCAGTCTTTACTCTTGACATTTAGATTTATTTTTCTGATGACCTCTTGACTTACATTCAGCTGGTACTCAGGAAATGTGTGATGCTGGACAATGTGCAAGCTTGGATATGGTGGGTGGCAATGATTAATACACAGCATGGGAGATGCAGGAAGGATCTCACAAAGGTTGGTTATATCCTACATGACTTTCCATTTCCTCTGGTGAAACTACACCTACATCTGGGCATCAAGGTTTGATGAAATGCAGCCTCCACCAATAAGTCAGTTTGGGCGACCTGATCACTTGAGCGAGGGTTCTTGGAAATCTCGCCATATATGAGAACATAAAAAGTTTAACTCAGTGGGTTTAAGTAATAAAACAACATTTATGAAATTGTTTAGCTTTTTTAAAATTACATCTAGGCAAAATTATATAACCATAGGTTAATGCAGAAAGATTGAAGTTTAAGAGATTATTTCCAATTTTAGCAGACCCAAACTGAAAAAGTCACCGGTGAAAACTTGCAAAATCCAGGCTTTTGATGGCTTTTTCTTTCATCCCTTGGGGCTCTGTTTGCAGCACCAACACTTTAAAAGGCAGCCTGCGGGGACAATGTAACTATGGCACACCTCCAGAAGTGATATCATCAGTGGCCATTCAATGATACAAGGACATTTCTGTGGACAACAAAGTCCACCCTGAAGTTGGCAGCAAAGATGGTGACTTCCTGGAACATAGTGGTTCCTGTCCTTGTAGCAGGTGCCTGCAAACAGGTAAGTCTGTGCCACAGTGGTGAACATAGCCAATTGTGGGCCCCAGTGCAGAACCTTATATGGGGTCCATCCCACCCTCTGTGCGGAACTGACTTTGGGTCTCCATGTTGGCTGGGAAGCATCTGGCGCCCTCATGCAGTGGCACACTTTGGTCATCCCTATGTTCTCCCCCGCTGTGCCAAAAGTCAAGTATGGTATGAATACATGCAGATTATGGCAGAAGGTTAGTTCAGTTCCACTTTAAAGCAAGCCATCCACTAAAATAGAAGGTCTTCTACTGCCTGCACCCCCCTATCATCCTCCCCCCAAATTACCCACCATACGCAGGTGACTTAACAATGGTGAGATCCTGGAAATATGAAATATGGGGCAAGGTAAGTATAAAACTAACTTTCTCCTTCACAAGTAGGTATATCACTTACATTTAGTAGGTGTTATAGGAGGGCCTGCCAGTGTAATATATATTCTAATATAGTGTTAGGTCCATTTAAGTTATTATAGATGCAAGTTTTCAGGTTTCATTAGATCTTGTCTTCAAACTTTAAAATAGTTCTGAAATGCAAATAACCATACAAACTATTACAAGGAGAAGAAATTCTATATCTCATTGATGCAATAAAATAAAACAAATAATGAAATACAACTTCTGTTAACACATTAATGTTAATAGATATTGTATTATAATTATTATCAATTATTGTATCTCATAAATACATTTAGGTTTCACTTCCTAAAGACAAATAATACCTACATTCATTCCACTTTCACCCAGAAGGTGGCGGTTCTGCATCGCTCCATAGTCTATTTGCCCTGCAAGCCAATTTCAAGCCAATGTTATATTTAATAGTGTACACTTTTTTATTATTAGTAAATATCTGGCTGTTGGCATAAACTATTAGAAAAGCCACTGGAATTAAAAAATATATATATTAATTTCAGACTATATCACTGACATTATACAGTGCTTTGTAGAGTTCATCTAATATCCCAGTTTGAGATAAGCCAATTATCTTTCAATATTAATTCAAATTGTGACAATTAAGGTCCAGGCTCATTACAGGGTCATCTCTTGGCCTGGGCAGATGAGGCATGTGCTTTTGGTCTCCTCTTTCTATTATCCCAGGTCAACAACTGTTGCAAAATTGGGCTACTAATATCTTTGTACAGCCACACAAAGTTTTCTGGGGACTCCAAAATGTGTAATGCAGCCTTTTAACATGTGAGAAACCCTGAAATAACATTTAGTTATTTGATCTTAAGGAATCCCTGCTATAATTACTATATCCATACTTCCTATTACATTAGGGTGGTGGTCAGTGGGAAGAATGGCTCTTACATTGCTGGTCATTGAGAAGAATGACAATTCAATATGGGTGCTCACATGACACTCAGCTAAAAAACCAAATGTTCTTCTTGCAACACATACCCCAGGCGTACACCTTACTACTACATTCTGAGTGCTGTGCGGCGTGTTACATATCTCTGACTGCTGCATTATATATGCTGTGCTGTACATATTCCACTTGTGCTTGACATTCATACTCCTTATTAACATGTTCATAGTCTCAAATATTGCAGGTTCTTAAATGAACTCCTCCTTTAAAGTAGGATCAAATAAAATGATATCGCTGAATCTATATTCTGTGTGCAGAAAAAGCATAAAAATGGAAGGGTTTTATATATTTTCATTTCAATAGTTTTTATAATTTTTTTTTCAAAAGAGAACAACAAAGAAAGAAAGACAAAATTCAAAAAGAAAAAGAACCAAGTATAGTCCGGTTCACACCTAGTAGGTGAACATTCCAATACCACTAAAATGGCTTGTTACAATCTTACCCAAAACAAACATCTACATATACTAAAAACAGATAAAGAAAGAAGGACCAGAAAAAAGAAAAGAAAAATAAGAGGGGAGAAAATAGAAAAATTGAGATTAGAGAAAGAATGGGAGGACAGGGAAGGGTTACGGATAAGGAAGGAGAGGACCCAAAATATAATATCCATGGGGGCGAACACATCAGGGAAATCTTTCAAAGCAAGAGTAAATTCTTATCAAAGTCAGCCGGCTGATAGTTGTCTATCCAAGGCACCCATACCACTTGAAAGATATCCATAATATCATTCAATTTAGCTGCCAATAATTCATTGAGAAAATAGCAGTTAATCTTATGCTTTACTTGGTTCACTTGAGTTTACTTAAAGACCAGGCCTTTGCAAGTGTTTGTTTGGCCGAGGTGAAAACAAGAAGCTTAGTACAATTAGAAGGTTTCAAGAGTAGAAACGCTTCATTTGGCTCTTTTCGCATATTGCGTCCCAATTATGTGTATACTAGTTGATAGACTCCTATCCAGAAGTGTCTGGGTTTTATAAACTTTTAATATCATTTGTCTTGAAGATCATGCAAGCTAACTTTCCAGGAAAACTTGTTTCTACACCATTCCAGTCTGTTCTATATCAATGTTATTTTTCCTTGAATGTGACATAATCTCCCTGAGCTCTGTTTTATTATTAGACAGTATTTATATATTACGCAGTGCTGTACATGAAATAGGAGTTGCAAATGACAGACAGATACAGACAGTGACACAGGAGGAGAGGATCCTGCCCCGAAGAGCTTACAATTCAAGAGGTGGGGAAAGTAGCACCCAATATCATACTGGATTAGTGATTTCAGTCATAGGTTCATTTCCCAGTAGCTGCACAGTACCCCTGGATTATTCACTAAAGGTATTTATAACCCTGTTGCTAAATTATTATATTGCTCGGCTCTGCTTTGGCTTTGGTATGGATACTAGACTGTGAATTCCTGTATGGGTGAATAAAGAAATGAAAGCAGACAATAGCGCAGGTTTTACAATTTTTATACAACTTCTTTAATAACAAAGACTGTTCTGTGCTTGACGTCTTTATTACAGCGCTGCCACCTGATTCATACTTTATTCATACATTGGTGGCATACTAAAGTAAACTGTGCAATAGGACGTATTATAGTATAATATATTCTATTATCTCATTTAATATAATTTACTTACATTGCCTTTCCAAAATAGTTACATGCTCTAATATTTTGTTTACGGCACTCATACACGGTAATATAATTTCAATAAGCCTATACAATGTCACAACATTTATTTCTATCCAAGGATGAATTCATTTTTCATCTTGTATTGATGATGGAAGAGTTGGATCACTATTTAAAGTCTTCTCCAGCATATCCCAAGGATTCTCTATGGAGTTCAGTTGGTGGCCAATCTTTGCGAGAATATGTTCCCTGAACCACTCTTTCACAATTTGAGCTCATTGCCATCTTGGGATATCCCAGTGCAATAAGGTAAGAAAAAAAATCTATTGATGGAAACTCCTAGTCATTTTCAAGTATTTTCTGGTAGCAGCTGACCTTATTTATGGGGCATATAACGCTCCTGAACCTGGACCTAACCATTAGAAGCAACCTAACAGTTTCCCACAGTCTTGGGGACTTTTTTTGGCCAGGCAGTGTAAATTTCATTTGAATTTCATTTGCAATATCCATTTCTGGTGGCACACTGCATCAGGAAGGTTAGTTAGGGTGCCGATAGGAATAAATAATGTATCAAACAAACCTATGGTTTGCATGTTGCTTTGCTTTGGAATAGTGGGCATATTCTTGTAGCATCTTATGTATATAAATAGAATTGAAAAAAACAAAGAATGGCTTTTAAAGAAAATTAAATCTGTATTAATCATAAAGCATGTGATGTGTAAACTATGCTACAACATCAAAGATATTATAATTCAGGTGCTGAAATGTAGACTGCTACCTAAATTACTGTAAACGTTGTATTTAAAAATATGTTTTCATTTAAAAAAAAAAATTCAGTTGCAGTTTTTCTTATCATTGGTGTTTTTATCTGTCTGGAATTTGTTTATTACTAATTTTACTTCAGGGAAAATAAAAAACTGTTAACTATTAGCTTTTTAGATGATGGTCTGCATCACCGAGAATATTTGTGGCAGATTTATTTTTGATTAATTCCCTTTGTTCTGAATTTATTTCAGCTTTGTATTATATCATGTGAATGTCATCATACTACACTTAGATTACAATGTGTCATCCATGGTCATATCTCAGTGTTTTCTGTTCCTCAGAAAAACAAATCAACCACAGATATAAAATTCTGTTCTTCCAGTTGTTGAGTGTGACACAACACTTTTATTATGTCATGTTTACTAAGGCGAGGTTTGCTTCTACAATGTCTACAACTTCTACAAGTTCATGTCCTTAAATACTAGAAATAAAACTGGCATAGAGGTTGTGGCATGGTTACTGCTTCCTCATGCCAATGAACCAATGTTTCATTGAGTCCCATGCCGTCCTGGAATCCTGTGAAGGAAGCGCTGGGTGGCACCATCTTCTTTCTTCTTCCGGCTATATCAGCGTGAGATCAGGTGACGTAGCCTGCTGTACATTCTGTGCCGATGTCATTGCCCATGCGCCAGATTGACTTTTTGTTTGCAATAACAGGTCATGGTTACTTTATGGTGCTTGTACACAACACCTACTGGGTTTTATATTTGAGAAATGTGAAGGATAATATAGCTGCTGGGTACACAGGAATTGTTTTTGTAACTGTTGGCTTGTGATGAAACCAAAGTTCTAGACAACCTGCTAAGAGCTGCGAAATATGATAAGTTTATGGCAACAACTGTGGAAATTTTGGGTTTCTCCAGAAGTTAGCAGGGGTTCCTTGAGTTGTGCCTGACTGACCTCCGATAAGATCGTGTCTGTATATTGTTGGGTCCAACACCACTTGACTGCATGAAACCAAAGGCCATTTTAGCTGTGAAGGTGGCATTCTGACCACTAATGTATGGAGGTCATTCCTCCTACCAAGGCAAAAAGCATTTTTAATTATTTATTATACCAGAGGTTCCCCAACACCGGAAAAAAAAATTGAGCGTTCCCAAGGGGTACAAAAGGTTGAGTTGATCTATGATAATCTCACCTCCTAGTTTGTCAGGTATCAGTTATGTGTTGCAAATATTATGGGTTTTCTCTATGGAACTATATCTTTATAAGTCCATGCAACTTCCAAAATCTAAGGGGGCAACTGTGTGCTGCAGTGGCACAACTAACGGGGGCATGCTATAGGTAAAAAGTGTGGTGTTAGAATGGGGAATGGTGTCTTGTTAGCACTGACCAAGGCCATTGAGTCTTCATGTAAGTGTGCAACAAACTTTTGCAGTCAGAGATGTTATTGGAGTTTGTTACACACTTTAAGTGAGAACACAGCGCCAAATACTGATAGCCAATAATATTGCAATAAATAACAATTTAGGAGCAAGTGCCTCATCGTAACCAACTAGAAGATACACAATATATAATAACCCGTATAAAAACAAGGGGAAAACAAAATATGACCAAGTGTTTATTTTTGGAGTTTGTTACACACTTTACGTGAGGACACAGCGCCATATACTGATGGCCAACAATAATACACAAAAGACTATTTAAGAGCAAGTAACTTATTGTAACCAACTTGAGAATACAAAATATATTAACCTGTATAAAAAAAGGAAGGGGGGGGTATACAGACTAAGTGTTTTGTTTTTTTTATTTTTCACCTTTTAAGTAAATGTTTTAGAATAACGTACCATGGATTTATTTATTCACATCAATTTTTTTGCCATTTCTACTAATTGCTGAATGTTAGTAGTAATAGCCACATTTTGTACCCTAGGTTTTAGGCATTTTCCTGTATATTCAAATAAAAGTATGTACATTGGTTTATAATAAGGTTGGTATATAGTCGAGTATATACAGTAAATATACCTTTATTTTTAAATATAGGTCTGTTATAAGCAAGGATCCATAGATTCTCCAGTGAATGTTTTCTTTCATCCAATGGAAAGAAAGTTTAGTCAAATAAGTTATATTCTAAATGTTCAATTCAGTTACTGTGGACAAAATGAGGAGGTTAGAAATGATCTATCTAATCTACCAGAGATTAAGGTATTTAAGTATAAGAATAACATAGGTAAAGTGGTTGTACAAGATGACACATTTCCCTGGAATTCAGGAGAATGTATCAAGTTCCAACATTTTTGGGTGATGTTTCAAAGCGAAAGGAAGGTGTGTCACTATTTATATGTCAACTATCACATAATCTGAGAAAATTAAACTACAGAGAGCATCTCAAAGAAAGGAATATTTATATTTATTATTTGTATTGCTCACTGAAGCTTTAATATTTGGATAATATTTACAGACTGCTTTCTGCAGCAAGTTTTCAGTTTGCAAGGTTAATATTAATATTATTGTTATCATTATTAAAAAAACTGTCTTTATATAGCTCCAACATAATATGTAACGCTGTAAATTATGTAGGGGTTGCAAATACCATATGGATACAAACAATGACACAGGAGGAAAGTACCCTTCCCAGAAAAGCTTACAATCTGAGAGGATTGGACCACGCTGAGAAGTTTGTATACAGTATGTTTGCTGTACGTGGTGTCCTACACACTTTTATCTTAAACCCTAGACTGGAGGCAGTTCTTCAGGTCAACAAATACTTAGCGTGACCTAGCGCTCTCAGGATGCTGGGCAGGGGACAGGATATGGTTGAGGGGGGCACATATTATACTTATAAGTGTCCCAGAGGTCCTGTTTTCCTTTTTGGTATACTTTAATTCCATGGTTAGTCCACTATAGAGCCCAGTATTTTCCATTACAATTATTTATGTTGGAATTTTTGTTTTGACAGCATTCAGATGTGATTGTAGATATAAAAGAATTTGTATCCTTTAATTGTTTAACTGAACTTGGCATGGAGCAGAAATAAAGGTGTGACCTATATATTCAGCCAATTTCAAATCACTCAAATGCTTTCTTTCCAAGACGACCAGCAAAATAGACAGTCATATATTATGTCAACATAGTAAACATATGACTCTCATAACAAGTATGTGTGTTTTCTTTACATTCACTGAATATTCTAGATTATATAATGTCAACACAATGGGCCTTATTTATTAAAGCTCTCCAAGACTGGAGAAGATAGACTAAAATGGGAGATGGGGGTTTGTCCCTTCTGCAATAAAATAACCTTACCTGTCTTATTTTTTTAACATACACTCACCTCTCCCTGTTCCGTGGCAGGTGACACCTTCTTCTTTCTTCTCTTCTTCCATCTTGACTGTCTGGCTTGCATAAAGTACAGGCACGCGGGACTTTTCTCAGTCTGTGCAGTTCTCAAAAAATGTATTGGGTTTAATTACTCAATTAATTAATTTAATTAATTACTTTAATTATTTTTCATTTTACCTACTTGGTTGCATATGGGTCTATCTCTCCTAAACTCTTCTTTCTTCTTCTCAATTCTATTAACCCCCTTACCGGTATTCCCGAGTGTGACTAGGGGTGGATTTTACTTGCAAAAAGCGGTAACCTCCAAGCCACACCACTTACCTGGTCCCATCGGCGTCCCCCGGGCAGCATCCTCGTCTCTCGATCTTCAGCCGGCGAATGCAGAGAAATTCTCTGGAGTTTCCCAGTGAGGTTGCTGCATGCGGGAGATGCGGCGGGAAATTGAAATAATTTTGTATTGGATTTAATACAAAATAGCTGCATTGAGTCCAGTACAAAGAACTCCTTATATAATATATACATATAATTATATTATATATTTATATATGTATATATTATATGCTACTGTACATATTACATTACTGTACATATAATTTTTATTACTATACATATTATATTACATGTTTCAGTATTTTTATTCAATCTTATTTTAAGAGATTTTTGTATTTTTTTATTTAAAGTTTATTATTAAATTTATTAAATATTGGACATATTTCGGTGAGTTATGCCTAAGACTTATAAGCCTACAATGTAAAATAAATTTCTATGCAAAACAATGTACCACTTTTTGCATGAAAATATGGACAGAATTAAAATGCCGGGGGGGTTAACTCTTAACTCAAGATCTCACTTTCATAATCACATGTACTCATAATAATAATTGAGCCTCCCTTATCCGCTGGACTGATTGCAATATTTTCTCATTTGGACATTTGTTGCAAGGCATTCCGTTCTTCCGTCATAAAGATATAAGGGATATGATTCCTCTTCTGGTTCTCAGCTAGCAATATATATATTTGGTTTTATTTGGCATCCTCTTTCTACTTCTTCCTCTGAACTTTATCTCTCTCTCCCTTTGTTCTTTCTATTGCTCCATATCACAAAAGATTATAGGGCATGATTTTCCCACAGCATCATTAATGGAAGTTAGATCATGTTTTATCTGTGCTGAGCGGATGACCTCACCTGCTTTGTATCCTCACTGATGATTCTGTAGGAAGTTACAGAACTGCAGATAAAATCTCTAGTTGGGATGAGTGTGCGCCAGGAATGCAGGGAATCCTCCTCCCACCGCATGCCAGGCGGTGCCACTTAGCAACTCCAAATGTAACCGGCACCTGACTTCCCAGAAGGTCTCTGGACTAGGACATGTGTGCTATTAGTTCAGTCTTAGGTAGGAGTTAATAAATATGATGACAGACACACGCTTAATGAAATGGAATTGCAGTGATGTCAGAATGGAGTTTCTTTTGCTGCATTTTTCTTCTTTAATTAAAGATCACCAGTCTCCTGCTGGGCATGTGAATTCTACTTCCAATTATTTTAGCATTAAAAGTAATGTACAGAGGTTTTGTACTTATTTTCTTTATAAGTGCCAGGGCTTAAAAAAGTAATCAATAATATGTAGTCCAGGAAATGGAAGAGCTAAATATGGCTATTATGTAATCTGGTTTCCTGCTACCATGTGGAGATTAAAGCGGAACAAAACTTGCGATCAGGCAAATCCTTTATTGAAGAAGGTTCCTGATATAACCTTATATGCATGATCACAATTTGTTTAAACACACCTCTCCCTGTTCATCACTGTTTGGGGGGGGCGCCATCTTTTTGTTCCTGGCTAGGCCAGAACAAGGTTTCTCCACACATTTAGTTCTGGCAGCTCCGGGGATGCCGGGATGGCCAGGAGATTCTGGCATCATATGCTAATCTGCTTGTGATTAAAAGGAGATAGCATTCAGCCAGGCAAGTGTGCTTGTTCTTTGTGCAAAAGTTGGCCTGCTTGATTGCAATTTTTATTTGCATAAGGCTTCTTTTTATTTATTTGACACTTTGTTATCAAAAAAGACCATAGTTAACAGGCCTCAATAGCTTAAGTTAAAGCTTACACACGTAAATAAGACTAAAGCTGCGTACACACCTGCAATTTTTCTCGTTGGAAAGGATCTTTCACGATCCTTTCCAACGAGAAAAGACTGCACGATGCATGAACGATGCTGTACATACAGCACCGTTCATGCTCTATGGAGAGGGGAGGGGGAGAGCGACGGAGCGGCACCCTGCTGCGCGCTCTCCCCTTCCCTTTCATTACGATCGGTCGTCGTCCATCGTCCATGGATCCGCCAGGACGGTCGTCGGACGATGGACGACGACCGACTGTACACACGGCAGATTTTCGCCCGATAATTGGTCGATACCGATTATCGGGCGAGAAAAATTTGCCGTGTGTACGCAGCTTTAAGCTGCCTACACGCATGCAAAAATAGTCATTGGAAAGAATCTTTCATGATCCTTCCCAACGACTAGCACTGCATGATGCATGAACGAGTGCTGTACATACAGGGGAGGGGAAGAACGATGGAGCAGCACCCTGCTGTGCCCTCTCCCCCTTCCCTTGCATTAGAATCCTTAGTCATCCATTGTCTGTGGATCCGCCAGGACGGTCGTTCGGACAATGGACGACTGGAGCTGTACACGCGCCAGATTCTGAGCCGATTATCGTGCGAGAACCGTTGGACGTGTGACTTTTTTCTTATCAGTAAGCTCAGTTTCAAGCTCCAATTAGACAGATGGGACCTGAAAAGCAATAGTTACTGGCGGCACGGCTGGCTTAGTGGTTAGCAGGCTTAACTTTGCAGCGCTTGATCCCATGTTTGAACCTTGGCCAAGGCATTATCTGCATGGAGTTTGCAGGTTCTCCCCCTGTTTGCATAAGTTACCTCTGGGAAATCCAGTTTCCTCCCTCATCCCAAAAACATGCAGGTAGGTTAATTGGTTTTCCCTCAAAATTGTCCTTTGACTGTGATAATGACTATGATAGGGACTTTAGATTGTGACTATAGGCTATTTAACTGCTATGCAATATTTTGGTGCTATATAAAACAAGTAAATACTTTTTCAATAATAATAATAAACAATACTTTCTCTTTTGATAAGCAATCATGCTCTGGAAATCCTTCCATCAGAAAGCAAATGTTTATGCACAAAACATAAAAAATAGCATATGCAAAGTCCCTAATACAGTTTATCAGTAATATTGCTGAGCTGTGATTACCATGATACTTGTTATCCTGCTATCCATTGTTAGCTGTATCCGATTCACAGCTAAATGAGTCAATGAAAGGATGTGCCAGTCTATAAGGAGCCATTTGATTTCTTAAAATGTAAGCATCCTGTGCTAGGCTTTCTTTTTAGAAAGCCCAATAAAACATATAATACACTATTTTATTACACTAAAGATTTTTAACAAGGTAACAAAACATGAAATACAAGTTCAGTTTATAAAGATAAGGAAATAAAAAAACATGGGTTAGATGTGTGATATCAGGGCAATTATAACGGTAGTATGAAAACATGCACATTGTAATAATGGCATTCGCATCTAGGCAGCGGTGTTATAATTACAGATGATTCAGAATGGCCTTCCTTCCATTTTTCTGTCATTTAACAATAGGGCACACCTTTGCTAGTTGGATTGTTGACAATCCAGACACTGACAGACATAACAGACATTGTTGAAAGAAATTAACTGCTGCATGCACATGCAAAAAAACTTTTTAGTCACAGATTTCCTTGACAGTGAACTCAACAAGTGAAAATCTGCTGTTTTATATGGATCTATAAATCTACCTCTTTATGGGGAGCCAAAAGATCTTCCATTCTGTGGGGATCTAGAAATCGGGTCAGTACCCAGCAAAATGTTCCTTTTTACCCTAAAAATTAGCAATGACTTTCCTGTGCCTACAGAGTCAGTCTTTAGTTGTGTATGGTTCTGCTGCTTATTGCGACATTGTTAATTATTATTATGCTGCTTGCCGGAGGGGAAGCTGTACCTGAGGACCTGCAATGGAAGACTCCACCGGCCTGTAATATGTGATTCCATAATTTCTCTTGCTACTTCTTGATCATTACCCAACAAATAATTTCCAGACCAGTCATTACAGTGGCAGCTGTGACATGAAAAAGCAAATCTCTGCTCTTGTACCAAGATGGCCACCTATTTACAGAGACTCATTGCTGTATATGGTACAGGGAAAAGATCAGGGAGATCACAGGCAGTGCTAGTGACTGGTCCTTTGCCTTTCTTGAGACACAGCTTCCACAGTCCAGGCCGTCTTTAGGAATTAAAGTAAACATTTTGTTGTGGTGCCATTGCTGACCTCCAAGTGCAAATGCTAGTTGTTTGTCTGTTGCTGACCCCCTGCTTTAAGCCACAAACCTGGAATGCAGATTAGGAATGTTGGAGAAAAATCTAACTAAAAGAACCATAGACTTTAATTTATGTGATGCTGTACTTCAGCACAGTGGCTCGGTGGTTAGCACTCTGGCCTTTGCAGCACTGGGTCCTAGGTTTGAATCCTAGCCAGGACTCTATCTGCATGGAGTTTGCAGGTTCTCCCTGTGTTTGTGTAGGTTCCCTCCAACATTCCAAAAACATGCAGTTAGCTTAATGGGTTACCCCCCAAAATTGACCTTAGACTACATTAATGACATATGACCCCTTTGAGGGACAGCTAGTAACAAGACTATGAACTTTGTACAATGCTGCATGATAAGTTGGTGCTATATAAATACTGTATAATAATAATTATATGACAATCTTAAGTTTTCTCCCAGTCCCCCTGCATAATCCTACAAGCAACTATAAATCCTGCCAGGCAGGTCTACCTAGTTCAGCCTCCTGTGATAGTGTGGCAACAATGCTGCACTGCTCCAGAATTTAGTTACCACTCTTATGTAGTCAGTGCATTACAATGGTACAAAAATATTGCAAAGGGCAACATCAACAATGTCACAGCTGATTCACAAGGCTATAGCTTATGAATCCGCACTTGGCCAGACCCATTCCTTTCACTTATTTCTGGATTGATATCACCACTTCTGTAACTGAAACCCTCTCACTGTGATCTGCAGTGTCTGGAAGGGGGAACGTGGGAGATATAGGCTATGTTCACACTGGCTGTGAGGTTGTGGTGTGTTTATCACTTCCTCATGCCGATGAATGGCTGCTTCAGGAGAGATGCCACCCATAGGGAATATACAGTACCACTCGCTCCTGCCAGCTGTGCAGACACTGGCTCTTTAAGTGTGAGCAGATATCAAGGTGCCGGCTATTGGGAGCTGGGTGGCATCGCTCTATCCAAAGAGGGGTCTAAACGTGCCCAAAAGGGAAACCTGCCCTGACTTTTATCGGTTATGTTATTTGCAACAATAGAACATGTTCTGGGGGTGTTCTGTAGCTGTTATAGGGAATAAGTAAACCTTGGCACCCGATGGCAGGAAATGTGTGATTGGAAGAATCATCTAGTGAAAAGAAAAAAAAGAAAACAAATGCAGCCACTTCATCTAGGGATTGGAGACCTGGATTATATTACATTTTTGTTATTGGGTCTACAAAGACTTTATTATTATTATTATTAATAATAATATTATTAATATTTTAATATTATTAATAAACTTTATTCATAAAGCACCAACATATCATCCAATGGTTTAAGGGTTTATATATGGACATTGATGGATTGCAAAAAGAGAGTGCTCCTTTATTAATGTTTTAAACATAACAACGTGTATTTGTGTTATTATATGTTTGGAATCTCGTAGAATATGTTTTATAAGTTACACTAACATTGGTGGGAAAAAGCAGGTCCTCTACGGATGTAATTAAAAAATGATAGGAAAAACAATTATAATTAGAATTTGACATAAACCGGCCTTCCTGTCCCCGCACGGAAGTGTACAGTGACATCAGCGCCAAGATGAATGCTCACCGCACTCCTCTGTCACACATTTGGGGAAGGAAGCTTCTTGCTTGTGGCATACAATAAAACAATAAAATCTTCAGATTACTTACTACAGTGCCGCACAGTGACAACGTGACTCATCCACACTGGGCAGAAAGGGAAATTATACTCCACCACAGGTTGGTCTATATATAGGTCAGAATTGTGGTATAGTAATGAGGGATAATGAGATCACACAATGACTTCATTCCTGTTCTTTATTATTTCATATTGACTTGTGATACAATGATGTGAAGTTCCTATAAATAGTGTTCTTCTGTGGAGGTCTTCCTAATTAATGCAAAACTGCCAGTAAAATAAAAACAATGACACCTTTACTTCTGCAGAACCCTTGATCCATTTACAATTGGATTAGATTTTGTCCTCAGTCTTTCTTTGTTCCGGCGTCCTTCTTACGTCACCCGTTTTTGTACTGCGCATTGTGGGGAAAATCCCAAGATCAGGCATGTGTGTGTTTTCCATGTATATATATTGATCTTTATATATTCTGCATAGAATATCACATACATAATAAATGCTCATACACTTCCTGGTCAATGGAGATCATCTTTAATAAAGCTACATACACATGTCAGATCATCATTGCCAAGATGAACAGTCGTGCTCATCCCAGGTGAAAATCTGACATGTGTACAGTGGTCCCCCAATGTTTTTCATTACAGTAGAGGAGAGCACAATCGGGTGTCACTTGGAAACAGGCATGAAAAATTGTTTCCAGGGCCTCAAAGAGATAACATTGTTGCTAAATTGCTTATAATCAGCAAGTTCATCTCAACTTTTAGATCCCCGGGTAGGCGTTTTCCTCTGTTCTTCACATTACTAAATGTGTGCTGGAAGATGTGCTGTAGAAGAACTAGTTAGATACCTCAATCAAAGTATTAGGAATTCAATAATATATATATAGAAATATAAAATAAATTTAACTCTTGTCAAATTTAATGGGGTGAAAACCATCCAAGCCATTAAATAATTTTTGCCATTAAGGACATGGTGAAAAACTAAGGGAAGAGTATGGTGGTGTATAGCATTCAGCCAGTCAGGTGCTGAACCATTGTAGATTTTGTTGATCGTGTGACATCAAAGCTTTGTACCATTGTAGATGTTAAGCTTTGCTGTGTCATTCGGGCACTGGCTGCCATCAACTGGTGTTAGTCGAATATCTCACTTTTCGATTCGACAGCTATTCAATCGAATAGTGAGAAATTCTCCGGGTGTTTAAATGCCAAATTCGAACACCATTGAAGTCAATAGTGGGAGAATTCAGATTTTTTTTTGGGTCTTTTAAGGGCTGCAAGAGCAATCAGATTGCTCTTCCAGCCCTTTACTAGTTGTATGTGTTCTTGGATAGAGTTCCCCATCCAAGAACCCATAGTACAGCGCTGCAGCAGCGATTGTTGTTGCCGCGCTGTGCTACTACTACGTATTCTTGGAGTTTCTCTATCCAAAAATACAGGGCACTACAGGTGATAAATAGGGACAAATCCCCATTCATCACCTGTAGTGCCCAGACATTATAGTGGAACTGCAGAAGGCTGCAGTTCAGTTTCCCACGTGACGTCACATTTGAACTGAACTGCAGATTACCTCTGCAGTTCTACTACAATGGCCGGACACTACAAGTGATGAATGAGGACCAGTCCCCATTCATCACCTATAGTGCCCGGAGATCCCGCAATGACAAGAGTATTCCCACAGCAGCACAGCCGGGGGAACCATAATGTCATTGTGGGAAAACCTGTAAAAAAAAAAAAAGTTAGTTAAAAAACACAAACATTCAATAAATTACTTTAAAATAATGATTATTTTTTTAAACACATTTTTTCCTGAATTTTTACAGTCGAATCTTGTGTTTTTCAGGTTGGGTCTATCCGAATTCGAACAGCCATATCCGGTTTAAATATAAGGACAACTTGACTTTGAACACCAACACTACCATCAACACCCAACATGACCATTTCTAGAATTCTGTATAAGTTGTCAGCACTGAACAAAATAAGAGCTGTGGAGGATATTATTGTTATCAGGAGTGTCTGCTGGAGGGGTCTCTGCTGGAGTATTAGTGATGGAAGAAAAGTATTCAACTCCACCTAATAGAACGCCAGGTTGATTGACTGATATAAAAAGCCTAATAACTAAGACCACAGATACCATCTTGATTCTCCAATATCTATTTGGAGGAAATGCTGAAACATCACATATGACATTCATCTGGGTTACCAACAGATAATACAGATCTTTGGGAAAGTTTAAATAAAAGGCTGTCCAACCAAAATGTTTTTCTTAGTTTTGGACAGAGAAGGGAAAGTTGGAAAACTCTTTCGTAGAATGGGTGAAAACTAGAACCCTGTGCCAGTGTAGCATTTCTTTCTGTGTCTCTGTATTTAATTGTCCATAAATCTCTTCAAATGAGCCCTCAGTAAAAGTCTTTTCCATTCTGAAAAGAATTTTCACATTTTTGGTTTGACATATGCTTTAAATGATCTAAATCTCCCAATAAAGCTGTGTTTGGCCAAAATCTGCATACAGAGTAATACCCATTGGATCATTTATTTGTGGCAAAGACATTTAGATACCACATTCAATAATCCCTTGGTGTTGGTGATCATTGGAAGTAATAACTTCCTCTGCATCAGTGGTTAATGGGAGTAATAAATTCCCTGTTTTAGTGATTATTAAGGGTAATAAATATTCTGGTGCCACTGGTCAGCTATGCATTCTGGTGGGTTCTCCTTCTCACCTTCCCTGGTGGGCCCCAGGCCCTCATTCTGACCCTGTAATGCCCCAGTATTAAATATATATGCGTCTCAGAATATAATGCCATATCACTGGTGTCAGTAGTCAGTGGATGTAATATAGAACTCCAGTATTGGTGTGAGTGGTTAGTGGGAGGACCAGTACCCCATCAATGGTTGGCTCCTAATTTTTTATCCCACAGTTTTGTATCCCTCCTTGTGGTGCCATCACATCCAGGACTACATAGGCATCATGGAGCAGGAGATTGCTCCACTCGATAGTCATAGATTGCAGGGCTCTGCCTTCCAGCAATTGGCATGCAATGGCACTCGGCATTTGGTGGCCTTTAGATGCAATGGAAAAGATCTTCATGTAGGAATTTTTCAATGCAACAAGCAAGCCATTGTTTGCTGACCTCTGCAAAGGATCCAAACTTTTTTACCATTGGGGAACCCTTTAAAGTACATTTCAATTCTTAGGGAACCTCTGATATATCCACAGATCACAGTACATTAGTGTGGTGGTCAATGGAGAGAATGTCTCATTTGGAAAATGTCACCCTTACAGATAGCCAAAAAAAAAAATTTGTGTCAGTATTCTGAACTGGAACATCCAAACTGCTCATTGCTTATAGAACCCCCAACATCCACTGGAGGAACCCTTGGGTTCCACAGAACCCTGGTTGAGAAAAGCTGATCCACCGGGTTAAATGATTAATATTTGACTAAGCCTGATGTTAAATTTAAACGTTTAATAAATATTAAGCCAGACTGAACATTCCTTCAAAATAACTCACAGGATGTGTAGTATGGACCTACAATACACATTCACTTGAATTTTAGTTTAAAACTGCATGCGGTCCACATGACAGGACCAGTGTGCCATTCCTGGTAAAGCCAGAAAAAGGTAGGAAATTCTTAGTCTGCTTGCCAGGAAAATAAAGCACTCCAAGTTTGTGACGCCTTTCCTAGCAGTCCTACTCAACTTTAATGTAGGAGATTAACAAGAAACAGAACCAGAAGTGGTAAGATAAAAATACCTTTTATTCTTTCCAACATCCTCATGAGCTTTATTTTAGAATTGGATCCTTAAGGACACATCCTGTTAAGTGTAATATGAGCCAATTCATCTTGTTATTCTTAACTTGGAAAGTGAAATTGGCAATAATGGAATAACAATAACAATTTGCTGCCTGCCAAGTGTACATTATCAGAAAATTTGACCTATAAGACAGCCTGACTTGCTTGGCTGAGGATGTCAACCGTACGGTAAGCACATACTCGAGATGGTATTAGGAAGAAAGCAAATATAAGCACCTCAAGGTAGATAATAAGAAGTGCTCTTATGGCATTTATCAGGGGCAGTTCAAGTTTCTAAATCCTAATAAAAGACTGCATTCAACAAAACACACACTTAGATATGTAAATACTCGAATATAAACCCCCTATTTAATGTACAGCGATGTGTAATATGTTGGCGCTATATAAATCCTGTTTAATATTATTATTATTATTATTATTAATAATAATAATAATAATAATAACAACATTTCTAAAATAAACAGGAAACCTATCTTGACTTGCAGATGTCAATTGTAACATTTATAGGAGTAATCAATAGAAATGTGAATACATCCAGGGTTTTTTTTCTTGAAAACATTTGTTTAAAAGGGGAACATATAATTATAAATCCCATGGGCTCAGCCTTAGTTTAGGTATTTCATCAGTAAATCTATAGCATACTTTCTGGACTTTTTTAACATGGGTTGGATCCTCGAAATGCAGGGCCATTGAAAAAAAGTACATAAAGCAGCTGAAAGAAGATATTACAGAACCCCCCCTCCCCCAAAAGATTAATTTCTTTTTAACCCTTTTTTATGCATAGTGAAGCCTTATCATTCCATATTAACTCTCTCTTCTGATTTCTTTTGTATTCATATATTATTTAAACATTATATATCTTTGTATTTTTTCAGCATTGCAGTTTTTAGGTTTGTGGTGCCTTCTGTGGGCATAACAAAAAAGACTAGAAAAAAAGCACATAACTTTGCCATGATAACACTTGTCAAAATAAAAAAACAAACAAAATGTTAAAATATATTTGTTTACAGTTTATATATAAAATCAAACAATTTGAACAATATATTATTCCATATTATTATATTATTATTAATCTATAATTATAGATTGCAGGGCACTGCATTCCAGCAGTTGGCATCCAATGGCACTCTCCATATGATGGGCGTTTGATGCAATGGGAAAGATCTTCATGCAGGATTTTCTCATTGAAACGAGCAAGCCGTTGTTTGGTGGCCTCTGCAAAGGATTCACACCATCCTTTCCCAATTTTTTTACCATTGGGGAATCCTTTAAAATACATTTAATATCTTAGGGAACCTCTAAATTTATCCACAACTCACAGTGTATTAGCCTGGTGGTCAGTGGGAAGAATTCCCCTTACATTGCTGGCCATTTGGAAGAATGTCACCCTTACAGATAGCCAAAAAGAAAATTTGTGTCAGTTAATCGGAACTGGAAGGTCCAAGCTGCTCATTGCTTTACCCCCCTGGCGGTATTCCCTAGTGAGGGCTTACCTGGTCCTGTCAAGCCCACAGCGTCCTCCAGCGATGCCGGCCAGCATTTGCGTCCCGTTGGCGTCCCCTGGCTTCACATCCTGACGTGTGAGCATTGGAGACACGAGGATAGGGGATGCAGATGCCGGATGGGTATGCAATGTGTGTGCGTCGGGTGGCAGGAAAATTAAAAATTTGAAGTATTTTAAATGTCATATATACTGATTTGACATTTAAAAATACAAAATAATCATACTGCCAGGGGGGTTAAGGAACCCCCTCTGAAAGAGCTCTTGGGCTCAATTTTACCAACACATTATTCCTGAAAGAAATCCCTCCAATGAGGACTATTAGTAAAGCAGTGAACCTGACATTCATCTGATTTTCTCAACTGGAGACTCCAACACTGACAACAAACACGAAGATCTGGGAGATCCACCTGGACAATATCTAATTCTTTGATTTATAAATAAAGCCAAACGTATTGAATCTATTGGTATCGTTATCCCCTTAATAAAAAGAACCAGGGTTGAATTGTTTAGGGTTTGCACTATGACCCTGCAGATTTTGGTTGCATGTCTTGCAAAGCCCCTGTAGAGTTTGCATGCAAACGGATCTGTCTTTTGGGTCATTATAAAGCATCACCTAGGCCGATATAAACCTGGAAGGAGAAGAATTATAGAAGAAGTAATGCTAATGCTTATCAATCAGCATGACACCCCTGCACCCCATGACTACAAATACGTCAGTCCTAAAATAAAATGAGAACATCAAAAAATATGTTTCATTTGGCAAGAATTTATCGCGTCACCGGAATTTTTTTGACGCAGTTGATTTGGCCCAATTTGTGATTTAACAAATAACTTATAGATGAGGACATTGTATTCATGTTTTTATTTTGCATTGAAGATAATCATCAGTGATGCAGAACAAGATACAGCAAGAGATAGATGGAGAATTTTGGATTTCTAAACAGTTTATTTTTACTACTTAACCACATGGAGACTTGGTACAAACATAAAGCACACTGCTGTCCAGTTTCCCAATATCGGCTCAGGTCTTATGGTGTAAAGGGAAGTGACACTACTTAGAATAAATATTTTGGACTGTGAAGTCATGTCGGGTGTAATAGTTTTTTCCATATTCAAAGATTATCTAAACCTAGTAATAACAACACAATGTAATGCAGTTTACTATTTCTTCTTTCGGGATATTTTTCTTTAATTCCACTGATTGATTCAGCCAATATCACAGAATCAGTAATTATGTGGATTAAGGGAAACGGGTAAGACAGAAAGAATATTAGGTTTACAGGCCATCTCTTCCTCTAACGCTAATAATGTAAGCGTGAGGTTAAAATGTGGAATAATATAATTCCTGTATGTGTCTGTTTAAAAAAATATGGAATGTTTTTAGATTGTAAGCTCTTCTGGTCTGTGTCCTCTCCTACTCCTGTGCCACTGTCTGTATCTGTCTTTCATTTGCAATGCCTATTTATTGTACAGCACTGCTTAATATGTTGGTGCTATATAAATACTGTTTATTACTATTATTAGTATTATTAATAGCAATAATAATAATGTTAACATCTAAACTCTAAATATAAATGACCAAAGCATTGAATATTATAAATTTGAATTCTGTGTGAATCTATGAGGGTTGTAGTGGGATTTGTAGATACTTATTAAGGTGTAGGGATGAAAAAGAAGAGGGTGATGGGCATACCCCTATATTTGGAGTAATAGTGGTGGGTGAAAACGGTGAGGGAAATGGGTTAATAAGGTAGGGAAAAAGACTGCACATAGTATTTCGACTTCTAAAAAGTTTTATAATCAATGGCGCATATGGTCTACTATTTCTAATGTGGTTTGATGAAGTCCTATCACCCACCCTATATTGATTAAATATATATTCTTACTTTAATGTGAACCTCAAATTAATTATTTCATATATAATGTTTCCAACTGTGAACCTCTTTTGGTTGTTGTTACTTTTTTTCTTTCTTACATTTTGTTTAACATGATTTCTTTTGTATTTGTTTTATTATTTTATTGTACTGTTTTATTGTTACTGTTATTGTACTGTTAAAAAAAGTAAAAACCTTTAATAAAAATTTGAATGGGAAAAAAAGGTAGGCAAAGAGACAAAAAGAGGATCCAAATTAGGCCAAGTCAATTTAATTTCTCTCATTTCTTCTTCCTCTAAGAATAGCCAGGAATGTTGGCATTCCTATCGTTTATTTGGGTCTCAAACATTGTCCCATATTCCCCACTAAAGCAAAAATCCATCCAGGTAAACCATTGTTTCCAGAAGGTTTCTTTGATTCATTCTTAGCAGGATTCTGTCAGGTCCTCTGTTATTTGATTTTAGATATTTTGGTAAACCACAGAGACACCCTGAGTGAATATGGTTATCACCATAAGGAGGGTATGCACACTTGCATAGCGCATAGGAAGTGTTGGAGTGATGTATTATCTGTGCTTGGTTTATTTTATTGTGAAGAAGAAATTAGGAATTTTTTAATTCCTGAAAATGTATGAATTTTTCAATGATTAAATAAGTTCTTGTGGTGCAAAAATTTTTAAGCTTAGGGCTGGTCAAGAAAATGTGCAAGAGTGATGCATTTGTTTGGTGACAATTCTACCATTCTTTGTTCATAGATGGGTATAGTACACATACATTTTTGGGGAAATATGATACCACCTTGAAAGGATTTTTTTGCAGCTTCTTGCTATTGTTTGGAATAAAGGTAAGCCTCCTATTTTATTTTGTAGTAGATCTGGTTTTCTTCTGGTATCATAAGGAGGGAGTAAGTAAGGATCAAGAGTGTCAGATAGGTATAAACATTTATAAACATACTTGTGTAAAAGTGTTTTGATCCTAAGAGTATGTTTGTGCCTGTCCTAACATGTATAGCACCCCTTTGGTATGGAAGCAATTCTAGAATTGGTTCTACCAAGAAAATGATGGTTGGCTAGAATTTGGTGATTTTTTCTGATTTTGGTGTGGTTTGGAACAAGGGAAAGGTGGGGAACTTTTGGGGGCCCTTACATTGTATTACTAGAAGAAGCTATGGGAGACAGAGCAGGTCAAACCAGGGCTTGAAAACTGAACAGCTAATAGGAAGAACATGGTTCCCAGTGGTTGAGAACTTAACTTCATCCAGGAGAAGCCAAAGGGCAAGTGACCTAGAAGAGGTACAGGATCCAGTTGGTGGTGAATTTGGGACTGTCATTTCAATCGGGAGACCAACTCGGAAGGAGAAAAGTTTTTTCACTGAGGTTGCTAAAAGAACAACAGCCACTTTTGGAGGAAAGATTCCCCTCCCCATCCCCCTATAACACAGGAAGAGAGTATATTAGAAATCCATGAAAGGTTCATGCTTTAGTGAATTAGGCTGCATTCCAAAGGTCCACATTCCATTGCTGCAGTGTCAAACAGTCAATATACAATGCTGTATTTTTCAAGGTAGAAACCACATAATTCGAGGTACAGTCATGATCAGTCATGCAGGTGAGTTCCGAGGAATACTGAATCCCTGAAACACTATAGTGGTTCTCTTGCCAGTATTGTCAGAGTGAAAGTGAGAAAATTCTAAAACAAAGGGATGAAACTAAAGAGTCACTTGATACCTACTAATTCGTTTCATTATTTCATTATTTTATTACATGCTCTGCCACTGAAACAAAGCCAAACTGCTACACTACTTCTGAAAATGCTAATTGTTTATGTTTTTTAATGATCAATCAACTTCAATATTAGGAAGATTATAGGCAAACAATTTGAGAAGGGTCTCAATAACATAGTGGTCAACCCATTCCAGTAAAATGTCTACAGGAACCTGATATCTCACTATTAAAAAACTACTTTACGTAGTGACCAGTGTCCTATACTTCCACCTGTTTATACCTTCTACTCACTGGTCCTCTTTGGTGGCTTATACATTCCTTCTGACTTTTCACGCCCTTTACACTAATATTTAACAGAAACCTCTCCTTGATAAAAGCCCCATGTACACTGGAGGTTAGGACTTGATCCCCTAATTTACCCTGATAACTTATGTACAGGACATTTATTAAAACTTGGGATAAAAAAAAGAACCTAAACTGTGGAAGCTGTGCCCAAAGAAGTAAAAGATAAAGGAGTAATCACCACTAATACCTTGGGTGCGCAGTTGCTATTTCAAGATTTGCTCTGTGGCTGGAGTTGCATGTAAATCTGGTTTCACCATTGTGGAACGGTTTGCTGCTCCCAGGTGCACAGCAGAAGTTTGTTGTGTACTTGGGAGCAGCCAACTGCTCAGTTTCACACCACAGGTGTAAAAGGGCCCCTTAAGCCTACTTAAAAAAAAACAGCTGAGTTATTTATTATTTAAGGCCTCATTAGCAAACAGGAACTGTTCAAAAAATGAATACTTTGGTCGATAGAATGTAATACTTTGTGTTGTTGATCATTTGTGAGTATTGCCTTAACGGTTCGTGGTCAGTGGTTAGTGCCGCCTTAGAGGTTAGTAGTAAATGTCCCCTAAAACAGTGGTCAGTAATCCCTAATATGTGTTGGGTGCCCCCCTAAAAGGTGGTGGTCAGTACTCATTTTCTCACCTAAATGGTGGTGGAATGCGTTCTCTAAATTATTGGTGTTCAGTGATCAGTGCCATCTGCAGAACTAATTCTTAATGTGTAGTATTTGTGGTTAGTGCCCTCTACAACATTTGGTGTCCTCAGCATTATCAGTCAATAGACAGTGCCCCCCCAATTAGAGCCCTTATTGTTGGTAGTCAGTGGCAGGTTAGAAAGATAAATCTTTAATGCTTAGTGGTTGTTTAAGAGAAGCTTCAGTCCACAAGGGTCTAACAGTGGAGGCCACCCACTGCTAGGTCATTCTTGAGTATTGAAACTATGTAGGACCATTGAAAGGAAAATCACACTGCCCAGAATGATTCTGTGCAACGGCTGGAAGGACTGGGCAAAAGTATTGGGTCCTAGTGTCTATCGCCATCTTAGCCCATTATTGACTTAGCACATCATGATCTGAACTGTGCTTCTGTGTAGGAGTGGCCACTTTTAAAGGCAGGGCTTTGCTTCCCCATAGTTGGTGTTACCACCCTCATTACTGGTGCGGTAATATTTAAGAAGGAGCAAGAGAAGTGGAGTAAGCACAGATCTACACAATATAGGAAAATGAAGCAGGTAGGTACTTGCAATACAGATCCTCAGGTACAGTTTTCTCTCCATTAAGAATAACAGCATAGCATGGACATCATCTCACCAAGCTCCTAAGCTTGTGGGATTAGCAATCACAGGCAGCAAATCCTTGGATGTTTTCACAGTACAGATGTAATTGAGGAGACGGAATGCCTAGGCACAATAACTGCACTGCCATGTTTAAGGATTTATTCATACCAAGACTCTTTGAGGGTCTGGAAAAAATAACATTTTAAATGTTTAAATCTTTAAAGAAGTTTAGTATAGCAGGATAGTTTAAAGCACAATTTCCGGATGTTGGGATGATGTAGATGATGTGTTTGTTAATTCAACAAAATATCCATCCAACATTTTACAACATTTGCCCATTTTTAACCAAGAGTCATATTTCCACATTCCCTCAATTGGCAGTGGTTTTCACCTGTTTTCAAACAAGATTCACCTGTTAAAAACATGATTCATACATATGATACTTATTGTACAGGATTACGTACAATCTGTTTTTCATTAAAAAACTTTTTTTTTCGTATTGTTTATAATATGTAATACTTAGGTAATTAGAGAAATTTAGAATTAGTTGATAATTATATTGAGAATGTTTATTCATAGACACAGTATAGTCAGTGATGGTTGTCACCGTAGGTAAGGAGGTGTTTTCCTGGCCAGGACGCCAGGTGAAAAAGAAAGAAAGAGAAATGCTCTATTACATTGGTGGTCAGTGGAGAAGAACTCTCCTATATTGGAGAAGTGCTTTAGTGGCTCCCAGTTGATTGATGGTTAGTGGAAAAGGTCATCTTACATTGGTGGTCTATGGAAGAGTGTTTTGTTTTATTGGTAGCGTTTAATACAGAGGCGGTCCTATACCTTGGTAGTCTCTAGAGAAAAATTGTCTCGCATTGGTGGTCATTGGAGAAACATTTTCCTTTATTGGTACCCAGTGGAGAAGTGTTCTCTTACAATGATGGTTAGTTGGAGAAGTGTTACTCACCTTATATTGGCAGCCAGTGGTAAAATTTCTCCTTATATTGGTAGTCATGATGGCCAATGAAGAAGAGTTCCCTTATATTGGTGGCCAGTAGAGAACGGTCATCTTAAATAAATGACTAGGGGAGAAAAGTCCTCTTACAAGGGGGAAGTGCCCTCTTACATGGGATGGTCTGTTGGGAAAGACCTTTTTCCATTAGTAGTCAGTGCTGAAGGTTTCCCTCACATAGTTAGTGAAGAAGGTCCCTCTTATATTGTGGGTCAGTGAACAAGTACTTCTTTACACTGGTGGTCAGTGCAGTCGTTCCCCGTTATACCAGTGGTTAGTGGTGTCCCACCACATTGGCAGCCAGTGGAGAATTGTCCAATTACATTAGTAGTCAGTGGACAGGTGCTCCATTACTTACATCCATGGCCAATGGATATACACCCCTTGATCAGTGAAGGATAGTCAGAACTATGTGGACACTGTCAGGTAGGAATCCAACAACATAGAGAATGTTATCATTTGTCTTTTGTCTGGGCTTGGACTATGTATCTAGGGGAGCTTTTTATATTTGCTTCCTTTTTTGCATCTCCTCTGCACTCAGACTATCTATTATTCTATCACCATGAGGAATAGGATCATTGTTTGTGTCTTATCCCTTGGAACTGTACAACCAGTACGTATAATGTTACAATTGGGCCAGTTACATGTTTGACAATGAGAAGTGTCTATGGATAAAAGTGTAAAATCCCGAAAATCCCCTAAAACCAGTCAAAGGGAAAAAAACCTCTAGCTACCACTTCCCTTTGCTTGGATAGGAAACAATGGACAGAATTCACTGGTTTGTGCCATATTTAATCCCAGATAGCTCAGCAGCAGTGTTTCTTGGTGGGACATCTGGTCTGCTGAAAATGAGTTCTGTCAGGTGCTATAAAAACTGAGATTTCCGATATATAGTGGACAGCAGATTAGTCACAAATTCCAGACATACAAAAGAATCAAAACAAGATTCTAAGATTCCAATGATGGCAGAACATTTACTTTTTATTTCACTGGAAGCTATACATTTTCCATTAGAGAAAGATTAGGGTTCAGACTCACCCGCATCATGGTAATCTAGTCATTCCACACCCATTTCCCATGGCCGTTATCCATCAGTCTGTGCTCTGTCAGGTCACTAGAAATTATGACTGTTGCTATAACTGATAGAAAGTTGCAGGAACACAGAGTTCTAGATATATAGATTCCATGTTGAGAATCATCTGCAATGGTATTTATTACACATGCATATAGCTATACTAGTGACCTTTCTGGTTTATCATAATCGCCATACAGATGTGCAGAGTTCCTAATAATTCTACTTCGGAAGGACTGTCCCTCTTTCTTTCTCAACCTTTTGGGTTCAATAAACCACTAAAAAAGTATTATTTAAAAAGGATCAATCGCTTTTTGCGGAAAATAGAATCGCCTAATGCTCACACTTCTTTGTATCTCCCCCTATCAGGAAATGGTGAATTTACACCTGGATACTCCTCTACTTTCTTAACAATTTGGGCTAACGACGGCCTTATCACTGTTAGATTGCTTAGTGATCCCAAAACCCACAGAGCATACTGCTTCTCAGAGCTAAAGAAAAGATTCTCCATTTTGGCGGAGAGTATTTTCTTACTGATTCAAGTAAGGTATATGCAGCAAAAATAGTCAGACGGACACGGACAAGTAATCCATTGGACACGATGTTATTGTCTCCTCAGGTCCCCACAAAAGCTATCTCCAAATTATTTGAGTTTCTTAGAACAGTTTTAGATTATGAAACTTATAAATAGTAAACTCATTTCCCTATTTTACTGGGTTGGAAAATCCTACTAATGTACCGAATATCCCGGAAGGCTTTACCTGCAGTCCAGTACCGAGAGCCCACTATATGGGTCTTTCGGATAGAGTACCTGTTTTAAATATGGAGCCCAAGGGGCTACACTCTACCGCAGTTTCTGGTGGTACTTTATGTTCACAGATATTACATAGCATTCACCCCTGAATGGGTAGTTTATGGTTTAGTGGAACAGCAAGGTGTCCAGTTTGCCAGCGGAACAAAGCGATTAGCATTATTACTTTTGGATATTGCTAAAAAAAACATTCCTCATTGTTGGTTGGACTCCAGCCCCCCAACGATGCGTCTCTTTATGACTAAACTACGTGAAATATTCAGAAAGGAATAGATAGAGACAACCTTACACAAAGAATCCAAAACTCCAATTTCCTTTGCAACATGGGAAAGTTTTATCGACACACTAAATATAGCAAACAAAACAAAATTTTTCATTTGTTTTCGTCACACTACCCGGTATCTTGAAAGTGAATTAGCAAATGACCCTCCTATTGCTATGTGAAGTTTGTTTGTACCTAATCTTTGCACTGCTGACTAATTGCTGTATGTTGTACTGAAATGTCCTAACTCAGTTTTCTGACTTGGCTATTGTAAAAATGTATACAGTATCTCAAATGCTACTGGAAATGTCGTATCACTTGTTTTTTCTACTGTTTGAAGACTTGTATATGTTATGTTTACCACTGTTTATTATATTAAAAACCTTCATAGACCAGCAGTCAGGGGGAAATCTTTCAGGGCACAACATCAGCCTGAACAATCCTAAATGTCCCCGATAACCAAGCTTATCTTCACTATATGAGTTCAGGTCCACTTCAAAGCTAACCTGTCGATTTATAAAATACTTAAGGCATGATTCATCCGTAGAATGTAGAGAAAAGTTTAAACACCTTTCCTACAGCACAACAACGTTTAATGCCACAGTGGATGTGCAAACCACTGAGATCTCCTGCACCCCAATAGCTCTGATTCCTCTTTCTGACCTCCGTGTCACTACTACCTTGTGTAACAATTAGTGTACAAATGGTGTTATACTGCTCCAAATCTTTCATTCAACCTTTAAAGTCTTGTTGGCCAGTGTACAGCCTACCAATGTGCAACCCACCACATGTCCTCAGCTAGGTCAGGAACCTTTGGTTGCAGAACGGAATAAATGTGCCAAGTGCTAAAATATTCACTAAAAGTTTATACCCATGAGTGAAAAGAAGACTGCCAGGTGGCATAGGAAGGAGGAAAGGAAAGAGAGGGGGAAAGAGTAGCATGGAAACGTGATAAGATAAGCAACCACCAACACTTAAACATTATATTTCACTGCCACTGATCACCAGTGCAGAGGTGGTAGTGGTAAAAAATACTGACCACTAATGCCAGGGGGGTTTATAAAACATGTCCACTGAACACCAATGGGGGAGATTAAATAGCACTGCATCTGAACACCGGTGCAGGGGCCGGGGGAAAATTAACAGCCCTGCCACTAACAAGTGTCAGGGTAATATTGCAGCCATTGACATCAATCCAGTTGGTTGTTTTTGCAACCACTGACATTAATGGGGGAGTTTATTATGCACTGACATCAATGGCTGCAATGGTTAATTATGCCTTAACATCATGGCTGAGTTTTCAAAAATGGCAGCCGCCGACACCAATCCTGGGGGTTGTTATTGCTCTCACTGACATCAGTGCGCAGGAAAATAATTAGGGCCATTGACAATAATGGTAGATATTATTATTGCTGCCAGTGACACTAATCCTGGGTTTTATTAAAAGCAATGGTGGGGATTTGAC